>NC_026005.2:59839365-59856865 GCF_000442705.2 Elaeis guineensis | reverse complement strand
TGTACTTTAAAAGTTTAGATATATTTTAATGCATATATTATATATTTTTTTTTAATTTTAAGATGATATAGTTGTAATATAATGTAAATAAATATATATTTGAAATTTTGGATTAAGAGTCCCTGTACCACTATCAAACTCAAAAATTAAACCCAAATATGTCAATAATATGCAATATAATGTAATTTTGAGATTATATTTATGAATTAATAATTTAAATATCCAAAAAACGAAACAAAACAAAAAAATTTGTACTGGTACGTCGAAGCGTACCGTGTTGGTACGGTATGATACCGGTGCCGTACCATACCGATCCGCCACCGATATGGGGTCCGGTACCGGTACAGCGGACCTTGATCAAAATTTAACATGCACCCGTAGAAATATCTCTTACCAAACAAGCAGATTCAGAAAGTTAAAAAATGATATATCACAATATATAAAGTTGTCTCCCATAACCATAACCAAAAACCTTTGACCCAACTATTTGGTTTCAGCTTTTTGAATCCTCATTTGCCAAGCATTTCTATAAGACTGCCTCTGGTGTTAAGCATAATGTCAGAATAAACAAACGTCTCTCACAGCTAAAGCTTTGCGGATCTGAATTCAACATATATTGAGGGCAATGCTGCCAAGTATATCCTTAATTTGACTGCTGGGTTATTAAAAAAAAATGAAAAAGAAAAAGTAATCCTTTAAGCTCCAACAACTACTTGTCAAAGTAGAGAACACAAATAAAATGATAACTCTTCTGACTACTTATTCCAAAAAGTCGCTTCTTAGGTTACCCATCAAAAAATCAGAATATCTGCATTGGCCATGTGCAGTGACTAGGATGAACTTAAGCATGACGTCAAGGCTCCACATGCTGACTCAAGCAAAGCATGACAACTAAAATTCAGGCCTAGGCTTGACCAGGCCCAGCCTGATCACTCAAGGGCATAGTTGGTTCACCTTCCATGGCTGGTGTTTATAAGTGGAAAGCGAGGTGACACTGGAAGGTAGCACAGGGCCACAAGCAAACATCACCAATGACAGAGTGCCAGCAACAGCAAGGAGAAACTAATACTAAAGCAACCAAAAAGAAAAGTACATGGTCAAAAAGTAGGAACAACAGATGGAAATAGATTTTGGAATATGGAAATGGAGACCTCAAAAATAAAGAAAACTACCCAATGCAGATATCCATAGCCTTATGATCGCATTAACCCCACTGCCTTTAGCTCATATAACATTATAAAATACATAAAATTATGCAATAGGAATGACAAACATTGAACTATATATACATATAGTAAGAGCAAGCTCAGACTCTGCATCTTCAATGCTTTCACTAATTATTTTTGATACATAAAGGTGTACATATTGCTACTGAGTAACTATACAAAATTACAGTTCTTACCTAGGCACAATTTTTGTCTTCTTTGACTTTTTTTTACATACAAATTATCCATATGAACAAGAGTTAACCATCCTTAAGAATCTCAAACACAAACAGAATTATATGGAGAGGTTCCACCTTGTTCGTAAGGTGATATTCTGGTCAAAACATGTGTTTCACAAACATTGAGCTTTACTTTCAATTTGCACTGCTTTGCCTTGACACTTTACGCTTCTGCAAGAAAGGGCCTCTATATTTAAGCAATGTAAATGAATGATCATATTCATGATCTCTGTCGAGAGAACCTACAATTTGGACCAATCCACATGTAATTAACCTCTCAGACTTACAAGCTAGAAAAGAACGGGAAAAGGAGCACAAGAGGAGATCAGAGGCATTTTATTTTTTTTATGGTTTAATGTTGTGCACAGGAAGAGTACGAGAGTGGTAATTCCATTCAAAATCATCTTGGATGCCACAAGTTTGTCATAAGGTTGTGGTCTGTTCTTCTAAGGATCATAAAAAACGTAAATGGAACATTGTTACCAATATTTGCCTCTTGATTGAACAGACAGACGAGACATCAAAGTTGACTATATACACTCATATAATAGCAAAAAAGTTGTAATTAAATAATCAGCCTCAAATACAATAGTCCAATTTCACAGTAAAAAATTACATAAATGTTTTTGATCCTCTCAATTTATTTCTATGAGCTTGACAGCCAAAACTTAAAATTGCCACCTATTATTCTCTTCCAATAGTCCATCAATACTAATCAATCCACTGTTCCACTTCAGTAATTTCAACCTTTACCTCTTCATTAGCACATAGACAGATAGAGATTCAAATAAGGCCCATTAATGGCCCCCATTATGGCAGAATAACAAAACCACCTGAAGTTACTAATGCTATTCCATCTAAAGAAGACCAATCTTATATCATGTTACCATAAGCACAACATCTAGGATGCACCAAAGGAGCCATAACTTTTTTCCCATAAGCTATTGTTTTTACCTTCCAAGACAATCTAAAATTAGTACCAGGTTATCATGAAAGTGCAAGACAACCAGCATATTCTCAATATTTATATTTAATCTCTCATATGCCATGCATAGAACAATACTTACTCATAAAGCTATCAACTTATGTAAAATCAGAATTTACTCAGGTAAAAAAAAAAATTATCAAAGAAATATCAGATATTGGTACGATGTTGCTTTTCTTACCTTTTTGATCCTGAACGGGAACGAGAACGAGATCTTGATCTATGATCAGACCTACCCTTTGATCGAGACCGAGACTGAGAATGATGTCTGTGATGCCCTTCTCTATCACGATCATAGTCCCTTCGCCTGAAATGTATGATGATATGAAGTCAAAAAATTAAAAGAAAATTTTTTTCAAAATGGAAGATTATCTAGTCATCATACCCAAAACAATGAAAAAGTCAGATGGGAAATGAATAATGTATAAAATAATCAAAATATTAGTAATTACCTACCAAAATCAATGTGGACTAGATCAATACACCATGTCGTGATACATATTAACGGTGTGATACATGCTAATACAACAATTTCTTGTGTAACACATCAAGTCAATCGGTACATGTTAAATAAACAAACTTGCACGAACATAAGATCTCAATTTAAGCCTAAAAATAAATATAGCTTAAATACGTTCCTTTTAATAACATGCAATAGCCATAAACTAATAATAATACTGCTAGAACAGCTCCAACAAAGTACATTAAATAAAACATGGTATAGATCACATTCTTTTTTTATGGAAATAAAATATGGAACCAAATTCAGCAAAAACAGCAGTTCACGCATTAATCAGAGGACTAAAGTATTCAATGTTCCATAAATATGAAGTTTGGATACTCAAATTAAATGTATCCATAGCTAAAATACACATCCACTTACTGATTCACTTTGTATACAGGTAGACAACACAAAATGTGTCAGATACTTCTTGAATATTTCCACTTCCAGGGAGAAGAAAAGACATTGGACGTCACAACAGGACAATCTAGATATCTCCCACATGCAAGGATATGTTCAAGACTTCAAGATACATACCTGGGACATCTCATATGCTCTCGAGGGTTGTAGTTGAAAGGATGAATCAAATCAAGCACACAACTTCTGATTTCACAATCAATTAAAATAAGCATGGCCCATTCTGTCCTTATTTATCATGTGCACCAACCATAAGAGGGGAGGAAAAAAAAGCCTACACAGAAAGAGTGGGGAGATGTACAACTAAAAGAATTTTAAAGTAAAGAAAATTTAATCCATCTACAACTATATATTGGGGGAAAAATTGTGCATGCATATGTTATTGAATCGCTATCATATTGGGATCTTTTTCTAGGATTTACATATGTGGTCATATTGCATCCATATCATAGAACGCTCATCCAATATCTGTAGTTGTGCATTGTAGGTTTATCATTCGCTTCTTTTGCAAGTGATACCATGGATGTCTTGTATGGTATGCCAACATCAGGTAATCTACTACCTTGGTTAAAAGATGGTAATAAGAAGATTTTGCAAAAAGAAAAAAAAAAGTTCACAATTTCAAATGTTTCTATCTACTAGTTGAAATGCATTGGCATATGCAAATCAAGCTAAAAGCCAATAGAAGCAAAAAAATATCTCTTGAATTCATGGAAGATTGTGATAAATTTAGTGTATTAGTTTGGGCTAGGTTTGGGTCAGTGCAGTTTCAAATCCAAGTAATTTGCAATCAATGTTCAATTCATATTTAAAATAGATCATATTTTTTGATCCAAGCCTCATCCCAATAATTTGGCTTGGACTGGACCAGATCATTTTCAGGTTTATTCCAGAATAAAAGCAATTCACAATCCTCTCCACTTGCAGCCCTAATCTTTATGTTTGTCAAAGAGTGCTTGGACCATGAGTAATTAGCTACAGTAACCCATCACAACTAGTTCACTCAGTTCTATATTACATCATATTTCAAAGATTAAGCATAGTTAAAAATGATATAGGGGGTCTAACGGAAAGGGAGTAAACAAGCAAATGCATATGGTTGGAGCCAATGATTCAGATCCCCTGGGATAAGGTCATCCCATTTTTTTTGTCGAAACAGGATCGGCCACCATCCTACCCTATCCCGACACTTGGGATGGGGGATGTCGTAGGATGCACCTAACAAGATGTCGGGATAATGGTGGGATGGTTGCATGCTGACCCTTCGGATAGTGTTCCATCTTGACATCCTGCAGGATGTCCCAACATGACATGAGTGCTTGGTTGGAGCCTCAAAGGAAAGAGCATAGACAGAAAAACATTGTGGAAAGGAAACTAGGCCCCTAGGAGAACTCATCATTAGATTCTAATCTTGATTGCATTTGACAGAAAGCCAGTACCAGATCCTACTCCTTATTATTTTAGATAAAAGAGTGTTATCTTTAGAATGGAGGAGGAGCATTAGACATGTAAAAATGATGTAGCACAGCCTTGATTAGGGAAATTCAGGAATGCTTAATGGGTTGTTTTTGGCTAAAAGGGTAAGGAAATTATGTAAGAAGCGAGGTTTATGTTAGTATATGGATGGGGTACAATTTATGTGCAAGATAGAGGCAAAAAGATGATATTTTGAGGGTTTAGTGTGAGCTGGAAGTAGAGAAACGGGAATAAAAAATTTGTTTGTTTTGCGAATTTGAAAGCTAATTGATGGATGGGTATCTATGAGTTTTGTTGCTTTGGGTTGCTAGGGTTCAGTGGGTTTGGAATCAAATCTGATTTCAGATTTTAGGGTGCTGTAATTAAAGATAAAGAAGAAGAAAAGACAGATTTTCTAGGCATCACACATAGAATCCTGTAGGCATCACACCGAGGGTTAGAAATGCATCATAGAACTCTAAAAGAAGGCAGTTGCTTACGAAAAATCTCTACAACTTTTGACTGTCCCCATAATGCAAGATTGTAGCCTCATTTATAGAGTTCTAATACTCCTACACCTACTAGGACTTGGACTCCAAACAACAAATCCATAACTTTGACTAAAAACCATAAATAAATCCCCAAAAACAAATAGACCTAACATACAGACCACGAGTCATATGACAGCTCATGCCCAGAAAATCTAGAAAATTACAAAAAATATCCCTGACTCTAAAAACTTAAAGAACATTCATAAAACTGTACCAGCATTATAGTAATGCTGAGAAACGTAAAATTAAGATTCTATAATGACAAATTGGTCCTAATCAAGATCCCAGATGTCCCCACATCATCCAAAACATTCCAAATCAAAGCTTAATCATTAGAACCGGTCTTAGAAAACCTTTTATAAGGCTTCAGTGGCTGCTGCCAATGTCTTCCATCAGAAAATTTTACCATGGAAAAAATATTGGCATACTTACAAAGGTTTTCGGACTCTAGCACATTAAGTTATTGGAACTTTCTTATGGATGCACCTGAAGGCATCAAATAGAAAGGATGCATTTATTATATTAAAAGTCTTTCAAGTTGAACCGAAGAGTTGAGAAATCATGACACATCTATTAGGACCACCATTCAACTATTTTTCCAAGCGATCCTTACCACTTGTCCTGCTATAAAAGAGGAGTTATTACCATGCACAATTGGTTTGTGAATGAGATGCATAAGAGCTATCAACATGCACAATTAATATGCACAATGAAGGTTCTGGGAGACAATCTCAAAAATAATTTGATCAATATTTATGAGTGTTATGCCATTACTGCCGCATTAGAGTATAACATGCTTACATGTTAATATTTCCCATGTGATTAGTAGCAAGGGGCATTTCATCCAGTTCCAACATTATTGGAATCCCTTAAACATTTGTGTGCAAAAATGCAAAATGGAAAAAGGTACCATGCTTTTTACAGATAACTCACAAAAATTTGACATAAATGTGATGCCCTCTAATTTGAATTTCATGTTCTTGGATATCAACTATGGTTATTAAGAATATCCAAAATCTTAATTAGAATTTTGTAAAAGAACATTGTTGCTCCTAGATTGATTTTGATGATTACAAAGCAGATTGAAGGGATACAAATAATTTTAAAATGAAAAAG
Organism: Elaeis guineensis; assembly: GCF_000442705.2. Taxonomy (NCBI): domain Eukaryota; kingdom Viridiplantae; phylum Streptophyta; class Magnoliopsida; order Arecales; family Arecaceae; genus Elaeis; species Elaeis guineensis. Next base: position 59,850,395 of record NC_026005.2, on the reverse strand, counting down.
TCCTTATGCTCTTCAAGGGCAAAATCGTAATTTCACTAAAATCCTGATTTGATAGTACCATTTGGTAGAACAAATGATTTGAAATCTATTGGTGAAAATTTCATTGTGTTTGGACTTATATTTTTGATGTTATGAAGGTTTGAAGTGCATGAGTCGACTCATGAGTCAACTCATGGCACTGTGAGCTGATTGGCACGCAAAAATTCTCCTTGGCACGCTAGTTTTCTGGCTTGGCACGACCTGTGAGTCGACTCATGAGTCGACCCACAAGGCATGAGTCGACTCATGAGTCGACCCCTGCTAATTTGAGCCAAGAATTTCCAGAAACGCATTCTCTGGTTTTTGCAACAGAGGTCGACTCATGAGTCGACCCCCGAAGCATGAGTCGACTCATGAGTCGACCCCTGCGACGGAAAATGTCAGCAACGGTTATTTTTTTGCCCGTTTTAATTGCCATTTATGCTTCCTAAAAATCCTCTAACGGCTCTTTATCTACCTAAATTGTTTTCTCTTGCTTCTAATGCTACAAAATGCTTGAAATGGTGAAAGAAATTGCAGTTTAAATAGCAGATCAAATTGGAGAGAAAGAAGAAAATCAATCGGCAGATCAAAGAGAAAAGAACAGAAGAGAGGATCCGAAATTTGCAAGAAAAAGCCTGAGATCAACGAAAAATCCAAAAAGAAAAAGAGAGAGGATCCACAATACACCAGAGAGAGTGTGAAAGAGAAAAGCAAGATCTTTCAAGGAGAGAATTCTTCACGCCTATTGTTTCAACCTTGATCTAGAGATCATTTCAAAGCTTTCAAGAGATCTTCAATCAACAATCAACCTCTTCTCAAGCATTCAAGTGTTCATCCACTTTGAGAAAATCCGAAAAAGGGGTTCTTCATTTGAGTAAAGCTTTTATTGTTATATTCGCTCATTTAAAGGAGCTGTTATTGTATTAATCTGTGCTCAAAATTTTCTAACTCTTTGTGAGTTTTTGTTCTTGTTTTTGGAGGATTTCCAAAACAAGGAAAGGTTGATCCGAACCTGAAATCGGAGTGTTTTGGGTTTACTTGTACCCGGGAAACAAGTGATCTAGCTTGGGATAGCTAGTGTCGGAGTTTCCGACGTTTTGTATTCGGGTTGAATACAAAGGATAGTGGATTAAAATTCCCAAGTAGGATCTTGGGGAGTGGATGTAGGTGCAAGGTTAGCACCGAACCACTATAAATCCTTGTGTTTGTGGTGTGCTTTATCGCTTCACTTTATTTCTTTATTATATTCTTGCATTCCTGCTTTAGGTAATTAATATTGAATTAAAGTCTTTGTTTTGATCTTCATAAGTAATCTGTTGGGCTTAAAATTTTTTAGAAATCCAATTCACCCCCCCTCTTGGGTTGCATAGCTGGGCAACAAGTGGTATCAGAGCCGGTGCTCTAGCCCTTCTTTGATCTAATAATCAAAGAGCCAAAGATCTATGGCAACCCATGTTGGTACTTCTCTAGCCGAGGGGCAATCAACAAACCGACCTCCACTTTTCAATGGGTCTAATTACACCTATTGGAAAGCTCGGATGAAGATTTTCATACAAGCACTCGACTATGATATGTGGAGTATCATAGTGGATGGTCCTCACACACCCACCAAGATTATAGATGGTGAGGAATCAACCAAACCCGAGAAAGAATGGGATGAGGTTGACAAGAAATTGGCACAATTAAATGCCAAAGCCATGAATGTTCTTTATTGTGCACTAGATGCTAGTGAATTCAATCGCATTTCTACTTGTGCATCTGCTAAAGAAATATGGGATAGGTTAGAAGTCACCCATGAGGGAACAAATCAAGTAAAAGAGTCTAAAATAAACATGCTTGTACATAAATATGAATTGTTCAAAATAGAGCATGATGAGTCCATAACTGCTATGTTTACTCGTTTTACTGATATAATCAATGGTTTAAAGAGTCTTGGCAAATCTTATACTAACAGTGAACTTGTAAGGAAGATTCTCAGGTCACTGCCAAGAACTTGGGAAGCCAAGGTGACTGCCATCCAAGAAGCAAAGGACTTGAACACGCTACCTCTAGAAGAGCTTCTTGGATCCTTGATGACTCATGAACTTAGCATGAAGCAACATCAAGAGGATGAAGTCAAAAAGAAAAGAATCATTGCCCTCAAATCCACAACTTCGCCTGATTATGAAACGGATGACTCTGAAGATGAAGATCAGGATGAAGAGATAGCTCTCATCACCCGGAAATTTAAGAAGTTTCTAAGAAAAAGGAAACAGGGGATGAGAAAAAAATTCACAAAAGGGGATCAAAGCAAAGAAAAGGAGAAAGATCAACCCCCTATATGCTACGAGTACAAGAAGCCAGGACATTTCAGATCCGAATGTCCACAATTGAAGAAAGGTCCAAAGAAGTTCAAAAAGAAGGCAATGATGGCGACCTGGAGTGCGAGTGATGACTCAAGCTCCGACGAGGAAACCTCAACAGAACAAGCCAACCTTTGCCTGATGGCACATGAAAATGAGGTAACTTCTGAATCCACTAGTGAATTTACTTTTGAAGAATTGCATGAAGCATTCTATGATTCAATTGATGAATTAAAGAAACTAGGGAAGAAAAACAAAGAGCTGAAATTGAAAAATCAGTCCTTAGTGAAACAAGCTGAAAATCTTTCAATTGAAAAATTCACCTTGATTCAAGAAAATCAAAACTTAAAGGATGAAATGAACAAGCTGAAATCTATAGTAGATAAGTACACCTTAAGTTCAAACAAACTAAATATGATCCTTGAAAATCAGAAAGCTATATATGATAAGGCTGGACTTGGTTATAAACCCCTGAAGAAACAAAAATTTCTGAAGGATATTTATGTAAATTATTCAAGTAACAAGTCTACAAATATTACTTGTTTTAAATGTGGAAGAATAGGACATAAATCATACACATGTCTTATTAACAAATATGCAAACACAAAGAAAATATGGGTTCCAAAAGGAACCATTCTGACTAACCTGAAAGGACCCAAGAAAGCTTGGGTACCTAAGACAGAAACGTGACCTTTGCTTGCAGGTGTGTCTAGCATCCCAAGAAGGAAACAGGAAATGGTATCTTGACAGCGGATGCTCGAGACACATGACTGGTGATGAATCACAATTTATCACGCTTGATGCTAAGGATGGAGGGATGGTCACCTTTGGAGATAATGGCAAAGGAAAGATCATCGGGATAGGTAACATTGGTATCACTCCCTCCAAATACATTGAGAATGTTTTATTAGTTAAAGGTTTAAAGCATAACTTACTTAGCATTAGTCAATTCTGTGATAAAGGGTATAAAGTAAGTTTTGAATCATCTGTTTGCATTGTGACGAGTCCTATTAACGATGGCATTAAATTTATAGGACATAGGCATGGCAATGTTTATATGGTAGACTTGAATGATTTAACAAAATTAGACATGCAATGCCTAGTTTCCTTAAATGCTAAAATAAATGAGACTAGTTGGCTGTGGCATCGTAGACTTGCACACATTAGCATGCATTCTCTCTCAAAATTAATTAAAAAGGATTTAGTTCTCGGTTTGCCAAAACTGAATTTTGAAAAGGATAGAATTTGTGATGCATGCCAATTAGGTAAACAAACTAGAGTATCATTTAAATCCAAAAACACTGTTTCAACTTCTAGACCTTTAGAGCTCTTACATATGGATTTGTTTGGACCAACTAGAACCACTAGTCTAGGAGGAAAACGATATGGATTTGTAATAATAGATGATTACTCTCGTTTTACTTGGATTTTCTTTTTGGCTCACAAAAATGAAACTTTTCATATTTTCACTAAATTTCATCGAAAAGTCTCTAATGAAAAAGAGTTTTCAATTCAAAATATTAGAAGTGATCATGGAACTGAATTTGAAAATCAAGATTTTGAAAATTTTTGTGATGAAAATGGAATTGGCCATAACTTCTCTGCTCCTAGGACACCCCAACAAAATGGGGTAGTTGAAAGGAAAAACAGAACCTTAGAAGAAATGGCCCGTACCATGCTTTGTGAAAGCAACCTTTCAAGATATTTTTGGGCGGAAGCTATTAACACAGCATGTTACATTTTAAATCGTGCTTTAATTAGACAATTTTTAAAGAAAACCCCCTATGAACTTTGAAAAGGAAGAAAACCAAATATTGCATATTTTCATGTTTTTGGTTGCCGATGTTTTGTATTAAATAATGAAAAAGAAAAACTTGGTAAATTTGATGCAAAATCAGATGAAGCAATCTTTCTAGGTTACTCCTCCACTAGTAAAACATTTAGAGTGTTCAACAAAAGAACTTTAGTAGTTGAGGAGTCCATACATGTTATTTTTGATGAATCTAACGATCTTCCTTCAAGGAAGAATGAGGGTGTTGATGATGCAGAGCCACTAATAGAAGGTATGAAGGAGATCACTATGAAAGACTCAGCAACTCCAAAAGACAAGGATCAAGAAGACGAACAAAATGAAAGAGGTGAAGAAATTCAAGAACAACCTCAAGGTACAAATGACTTACCCAAGGAATGGAGGTATGTTCACAACCACCCTAAGGAGTTAATTATCGATGATCCTATGCATGGGGTAAAAACACGTTCTTCACTTAGAGATGTACTTAATCATTGTGCTTTTGTATCTCAACTTGAACCTAAAACTTTTGAAGAGGCTGAAAATGATCAAAACTGGATTAATGCTATGCAAGAGGAACTTAATCAATTTGAAAGAAATAATGTTTGGACCTTAGTATCAAGATCTAAAGATTACTCAATAATTGGAACAAAATGGGTCTTTAGAAACAAATTAGATGAGCATGGAAATGTAATTAGAAATAAAGCAAGACTGGTTGCTAAGGGATATAATCAAGAAGAAGGAATTGATTTTGATGAAACCTTTGCACCTGTTGCTAGATTAGAAGCTATTAGACTTCTACTTGCATATGCTTGCTTTATGAAATTCAAATTATTTCAAATGGATGTTAAAAGTGCATTTTTAAATGGATATATTTCTGAAGAAATATATGTAGAACAACCCCCTGGATTTGAAAATCATGCTTTTCCCAATCATATCTTTAGATTAAATAAAGCTTTATATGGATTAAAACAAGCACCTAGAGCATGGTATGAAAGGCTAAGCAAATTTCTACTAAATAATGGGTTCTCAAGAGGCAATGTAGATACAACCCTATTTATTAAAAGAAACCAAAATGATATGCTAATTATACAAATTTATGTTGATGACATAATTTTTGGGTCTACTAATGAATCCCTTTGTCAAGACTTCGCTAAGCTTATGCAGGGAGAGTTCGAGATGAGCATGATGGGAGAACTCACCTTCTTCCTCGGACTCCAAATTAAACAATCAAAAGAGGGAATCTCCATCACCCAAAGCAAGTACACCAAGGAACTACTCAAAAGATTTGGAATGGAGAACTGCAAACCAATTAGCACACCAATGAGTCCCTCAAGTAAGCTTGACAAGGATGATGAAGGTAAAAGCGTAGACTTAAAATACTACAGAGGTATAATTGGCTCATTATTGTATTTAACTGCAAGTAGGCCTGATATCATGTTTAGTGTTTGCTTATGTGCTAGATATCAAACTAATCCTAAAGAATCTCATTTGAATGCTGTTAAAAGAATCCTTAGATACTTAAATGGTACACAAACTATAGGGTTATGGTACTCTAAGGACTCACAAATTAATTTATTAGGATATTCAGATGCTGATTTTGCTGGATGTAAATTAGATAGAAAAAGCACAAGTGGAACTTGCCAATTTCTTGGAGTAAACCTAATCTCATGGTTTAGCAAGAAACAAAATTCGGTGGCACTGTCTACGGCTGAGGCCGAATACATTGCAGCCGGAAGTTGTTGTGCTCAAATCTTGTGGATTAAGCAATAACTCGAAGATTTTGGAATCAAACTTAATGAAACACCAATAAGATGTGACAACACAAGTGCCATAAATCTATCTAAAAATCCAATTCAACACTCAAGATCTAAACATATTGAAATAAGACATCATTTTATAAGAGAACATGTTCAAAACAAAAATGTAATTCTTGAATATGTTTGCACTGAAAATCAATTAGCTGATATCTTTACAAAGGCCCTTAGTGAGGATAGATTCTGTGAAATTAGGAGAAATCTAGGAATTCTAGATCCATTTGCCTAAAATTTCTCAATTTCCAAAGAATTGATTAGAGCTCAATTTTCAACATCTATCCTGGTCCCAAAAGCTCAGATTTATCACTCTAAAAGCTTATCATTGAGCAAAATTCCTTCTCCCAAAATTTCGAATTTTTCTGGAATTTATTTGTATTTTTCCTGAATTTCTGAACTTCATGAGTCGACCCCCATGAGTCGACTCAATGGCAAACTTGTAAATCCCACAAACTTTCAACGGGTTCATTGTTTTTATAAGGGTTACTGTTTGTGAGACGACTCATCTTCCCATCGTTCTTCTTCCAAAAGCCGTCTTTCCAACTCTTTTTTGCTCCAAATCCAAGGATTTATCTCGAGGCAATTCTCCCTCCTCTCCACCAAAAATCGCCTCCTTGGAAAAGAGATTTCTCGTGCTTTCTCGCATTGCTTGGCGCGGTTGGAACGTGCCCTAGCACTTCACCGAACTTCCTAAATCCACTTCTTTTCTCCACCAAAATCCTTCTTTACTCTCTTGTGATCCCTCCTCTCAATTCAAGTCTTCTTGTCTGCTACTTTATTGGATATGGCTCCAAAGATGAAACTTTCCCAAAGAAGGAAATCAATCCGTGAGCCTGAGGAAATTGTCCGAAAGAAAAGACATGCTCAGTCTTCCAGTGTTCCCGATCCAGTTTCAGTACCTGCTCAAGGTCCCTCTCAATCCTCCATAAGCCCCAGTGTAAATCCTCTTTCTGATAGAAAAGTAGAAACCGGGAAAAACATAGATTTTCGGTTCTTTGAGAAAGAAGGCTTTACTTTTGCAAGTAAGATCAAAAATCAAGGATGGGAACTCTACTGCTCCCTTAAAGAAGTCACCTATGTTGATCTAGTTAGAGAGTTCTACCAGAACCTAAATTATGGAAATGGGTCAGTAACTTCAACTGTAAAGGGAATTGATATATGCTTGGATTCTAGGATATTAGGAGATATACTTCAGTTGCCTAGTGAAGGTTACTCATATATGGAACTCCCAATTAAAGAAGAAGGGATCAGAATTATCTTAGGAGAAGCTTTTTCAGGAAGTTTAAACAAATTGGAAGCAAAGCTATTATCCATTGAGATGAGGGTCCTGCATCAGATTGTAACAAAACTCTTCTTTCCTAGGAGTGGTAGGCATGATCTACTATCTGGCAGAGATGTATGTGTCATGTTTCATATCATCACTCAGACCCCCTAAACTTCCCTGCACTTATGATAGAGGCCATGAGGGAAACTTTGAATAGATCCAAGGCACACTTGCCTTATGGTATGGCCCTTACTAGAGTATTTAGGAGGTTTGGAGTTAGCTGTGAGGGGGAGGCACCTACCAAACTCTCACATGTGGACACTTTCAACCAACACAGCCTACACCGAATGGGAATTACAAAGACTGTTGGTGGTTGGATCAAGGGCTCTGAAGAAAGAACTGAGGATAGAGCTGAAACAAGAGCTGAAGACAGAACTGAAGGCAGAGTAGAAGAAGAAGGTCCATCTTCTCCTGTACATGACTTCAGGGCAGCTTCACCAGATACCCAATTCATTCCTGATACTGAGGCTGGCCCTTCAGAGTTTACTAGGATGCCCACACCAGTGCATCAGCCAGAGAGCAGAGCACCTCATTCAGAGTTCAGACTGGCTGACGATCAGATCGAGCATATTTCACAGCGTGTGGCTTCTTTGCTGTCTAGCCAGTGGAGTAGTACTTCTTTTGCACCTGGAGCTACCTCTTCTGATCAGACCATTACTCCCCACATCTCCACTGTGTTTCAGATGATATCAGAACAGTCCATCAGGATACAGCAGCTTGAGGACACAGTCTGGAGACTGACTGGCAGAGTTCTTGACTTGCAGGGGCAAGTCCTTGCTTTGGCCCATCCCAAACCACAGGAGTCAATCATTGAGGTCACAGACCTCACTGCAGAGGCTGGCAGGCTCAGAGGAGCACTAGAAGGTGGATATGAATTACTGAGGAAAGAGATCCGAGGATCGAGTGAGCATGCTACCACCCAGTTCACTGCTCTACTTCAATCTGTTTCCAGAGCACTGAACGTACTTGATTCTATTAGACTCACCTTTTCTGTTCAGTCCCTAGCATCTCAGCGTTCTCAGCCACCCAGTTCATCTCGTTCTCCTGCTCGTGCCAGAGGCAGACGGGGTAGAGGACGCACTTCTGATCCATCATCTCCTCACCCTATCTCTGATGACTCCGATCATTGACTTATCTTGATCTTTACTAGATCCTAGGTGTTAGTATTTTGTTCTAGGATCTATACCTTGGGGCCATGTATTGACAATTAGCTGGTTGAATTTTATTTTTAAGAACTATGTATTGAAACAATTATGATATTAATGGAATCATCTTTTACCTATATTTCTACCTCTTTGTAATGATCATATTTTGGTTATAATTTTCTTCTTGTTGAAATATTGTCTTCTCCTTGTTGTTGTTTGCTGTTGATAATTGCTATATTAAGGGGGAGCAAACATCTGTGAAAAATTCTAAAGGGGAAGAAATTAAAAAATATTTCAGAAAAAGAAAAGGAAGAGTTAACTATGTTTGATGATGTCAAAAAGAAGAGAAATTAAACAAAAACAAAAATTGAAATTAAACAAAAAGCAAAACCCTAAATTATGAGAAAAAGGGAGAGAAATTAAACAAAAACAAGAATTGGAAGATTAAACCAAACTTGAGAAATTAAACAAAAATTGGAAGATTAAAAAAATATTGGGAAACAAATATTGGAGAAATTAAACAAAACTTTGAGAAATTTGGTATCGAAATTTGGTATCAGACAGAAATTAAACAAAAAGCCATCCATCAAAAGCAAAATCATAAGTACAATGCAAATAAGTATTTTTTTATATGCTCTGATATATTTCAAAATTCAAACTTGCTCTGATACATCTTTTGAAATTTTATTCACCTTGATACATCTTAAGAAATTTGTTTTACTCTGATACACCCTACAATTTCTTTTAACTTGCTCTGATACATGATAAAATTTGATCTGATACAGTGTGAAAGTTTCTCTGATATATTATAACATTTGCTCTAATACAGTGTGAAATTTTCTCTGACATTTGCTCTAATACAGTGTGAAATTTTCTCTGATATATTATAAAATTTTCTTGCTCTGATACATTATAAAATCTTTTCTAATATCATTGTAAAAATTATTTTTCTTGCTCTGATACATTGCAAAATTTATTTCTCTTCTCTTACTCTGATATATCTTAAACTCAAAATGATCTAATACCCTTTTCAAATCTTTAAGAAAAAGGACAAACTATTTTTGCATTTATATTACATGCCAAAAGAATCATACTCTTTTCAAGCATATACACCTATAATGGATTCTTTTGAAATTAATGCTTTAACATAAATATTTTTGTTCAAATGTTTTGTCATCATCAAAAAGGGGGAGATTGTTGCTCCTAGATTGATTTTGATGATTACAAAGCAGATTGAAGGGATACAAATAATTTTAAAATGAAAAAGTCCTTATGCTCTTCAAGGGCAAAATCGTAATTTCACTAAAATCCTGATTTGATAGTACCATTTGGTAGAACAAATGATTTGAAATCTATTGGTGAAAATTTCATTGTGTTTGGACTTATATTTTTGATGTTATGAAGGTTTGAAGTGCATGAGTCGACTCATGAGTCAACTCATGGCACTGTGAGCTGATTGGCACGCAAAAATTCTCCTTGGCACGCTAGTTTTCTGGCTTGGCACGACCTGTGAGTCGACTCATGAGTCGACCCACAAGGCATGAGTCGACTCATGAGTCGACCCCTGCTAATTTGAGCCAAGAATTTCCAGAAACGCATTCTCTGGTTTTGCAACAGAGGTCGACTCATGAGTCGACCCCCGAAGCATGAGTCGACTCATGAGTCGACCCCTGCGACGGGAAATGTCAGCAACGGCTATTTTTTTGCCCGTTTTAATTGCCATTTATGCTTCCTAAAAATCCTCTAACGGCTCTTTATCTACCTAAATTGTTTTCTCTTGCTTCTAATGCTACAAAATGCTTGAAATGGTGAAAGAAATTGCAGTTTAAATAGCAGATCAAATTGGAGAGAAAAAGAAGAAGATCAATCGGCAGATCAAAGAGAGAAGAACAGAAGAGAGGATCCGAAATTTGCAAGAAAAAGCCTGAGATCAACGAAAAATCCAAAAAGAAAAAGAGAGAGAATCCACAATACACCAGAGAGAGTGTGAAAGAGAAAAGCAAGATCTTTCAAGGAGAGAATTCTTCACGCCTATTGTTTCAACCTTGATCTAGAGATCGTTTCAAAGCTTTCAAGAGATCTTCAATCAACAATCAACCTCTTCTCAAGCATTCAAGCGTTCATGCCACTTTGAGAAAATCCGAAAAAGGGGTTCTTCATTTGAGTAAAGCTTTTATTGTTATATTCGCTCATTTAAAGGAGCTGTTATTGTATTAATCTGTGCTCAAAATTTTCTAACTCTTTGTGAGTTTTTGTTCTTGTTTTTGGAGGATTTCCAAAACAAGGAAAGGTTGATCCGAACCTGAAATCGGAGTGTTTTGGGTTTACTTGTACCCGGAAAACAAGTGATCTAGCTTGGGATAGCTAGTGTCGGAGTTTCCGACGTTTTGTATTCGGGTTGAATACAAAGGATAGTGGATTAAAATTCCCAAGTAGGATCTTGGGGAGTGGATGTAGGTGCAAGGTTAGCACCGAACCACTATAAATCCTTGTGTTTGTGGTGTGCTTTATCGCTTCACTTTATTTCTTTATTATATTCTTGCATTCCTGCTTTAGGTAATTAATATTGAATTAAAGTCTTTGTTTTGATCTTCA
>NC_026005.2:59760703-59839265 GCF_000442705.2 Elaeis guineensis | reverse complement strand
GCTTCTAATGCTACAAAATGCTTGAAATGGTGAAAGAAATTGCAGTTTAAATAGCAGATCAAATTGGAGAGAAAAAGAAGAAAATCAATCGGCAGATCAAAGAGAAAAGAACAGAAGAGAGGATCCGAAATTTGCAAGAAAAAGCCTGAGATCAACGAAAAATCCAAAAAGAAAAAGAGAGAGGATCCACAATACACCAGAGAGAGTGTGAAAGAGAAAAGCAAGATCTTTCAAGGAGAGAATTCTTCACGCCTATTGTTTCAACCTTGATCTAGAGATCATTTCAAAGCTTTCAAGAGATCTTCAATCAACAATCAACCTCTTCTCAAGCATTCAAGTGTTCATCCACTTTGAGAAAATCCGAAAAAGGGTTCTTCATTTGAGTAAAGCTTTATTGTTATATTCGCTCATTTAAAGGAGCTGTTATTGTATTAATCTGTGCTCAAAATTTTCTAACTCTTGTGAGTTTTTGTTCTTGTTTTTGGAGGATTTCCAAAACAAGGAAAGGTTGATCCGAACCTGAAATCGGAGTGTTTTGGGTTTACTTGTACCCGGGAAACAAGTGATCTAGCTTGGGATAGCTAGTGTCGGAGTTTCCGACGTTTTGTATTCGGGTTGAATACAAAGGATAGTGGATTAAAATTCCCAAGTAGGATCTTGGGGAGTGGATGTAGGTGCAAGGTTAGCACCGAACCACTATAAATCCTTGTGTTTGTGGTGTGCTTTATCGCTTCACTTTATTTCTTTATTATATTCTTGCATTCCTGCTTTAGGTAATTAATATTGAATTAAAGTCTTTGTTTTGATCTTCATAAGTAATCTGTTGGGCTTAAAATTTTTTAGAAATCCAATTCACCCCCCCTCTTGGGTTGCATAGCTGGGCAACAAGTGGTATCAGAGCCGGTGCTCTAGCCCTTCTTTGATCTAATAATCAAAGAGCCAAAGATCTATGGCAACCCATGTTGGTACTTCTCTAGCCGAGGGGCAATCAACAAACCGACCTCCACTTTTCAATGGGTCTAATTACACCTATTGGAAAGCTCGGATGAAGATTTTCATACAAGCACTCGACTATGATATGTGGAGTATCATAGTGGATGGTCCTCACACACCCACCAAGATTATAGATGGTGAGGAATCAACCAAACCCGAGAAAGAATGGGATGAGGTTGACAAGAAATTGGCACAATTAAATGCCAAAGCCATGAATGTTCTTTATTGTGCACTAGATGCTAGTGAATTCAATCGCATTTCTACTTGTGCATCTGCTAAAGAAATATGGGATAGGTTAGAAGTCACCCATGAGGGAACAAATCAAGTAAAAGAGTCTAAAATAAACATGCTTGTACATAAATATGAATTGTTCAAAATAGAGCATGATGAGTCCATAACTGCTATGTTTACTCGTTTTACTGATATAATCAATGGTTTAAAGAGTCTTGGCAAATCTTATACTAACAGTGAACTTGTAAGGAAGATTCTCAGGTCACTGCCAAGAACTTGGGAAGCCAAGGTGACTGCCATCCAAGAAGCAAAGGACTTGAACACGCTACCTCTAGAAGAGCTTCTTGGATCCTTGATGACTCATGAACTTAGCATGAAGCAACATCAAGAGGATGAAGTCAAAAAGAAAAGAATCATTGCCCTCAAATCCACAACTTCGCCTGATTATGAAACGGATGACTCTGAAGATGAAGATCAGGATGAAGAGATAGCTCTCATCACCCGGAAATTTAAGAAGTTTCTAAGAAAAAGGAAACAGGGGATGAGAAAAAAATTCACAAAAGGGGATCAAAGCAAAGAAAAGGAGAAAGATCAACCCCCTATATGCTACGAGTACAAGAAGCCAGGACATTTCAGATCCGAATGTCCACAATTGAAGAAAGGTCCAAAGAAGTTCAAAAAGAAGGCAATGATGGCGACCTGGAGTGCGAGTGATGACTCAAGCTCCGACGAGGAAACCTCAACAGAACAAGCCAACCTTTGCCTGATGGCACATGAAAATGAGGTAACTTCTGAATCCACTAGTGAATTTACTTTTGAAGAATTGCATGAAGCATTCTATGATTCAATTGATGAATTAAAGAAACTAGGGAAGAAAAACAAAGAGCTGAAATTGAAAAATCAGTCCTTAGTGAAACAAGCTGAAAATCTTTCAATTGAAAAATTCACCTTGATTCAAGAAAATCAAAACTTAAAGGATGAAATGAACAAGCTGAAATCTATAGTAGATAAGTACACCTTAAGTTCAAACAAACTAAATATGATCCTTGAAAATCAGAAAGCTATATATGATAAGGCTGGACTTGGTTATAAACCCCTGAAGAAACAAAAATTTCTGAAGGATATTTATGTAAATTATTCAAGTAACAAGTCTACAAATATTACTTGTTTTAAATGTGGAAGAATAGGACATAAATCATACACATGTCTTATTAACAAATATGCAAACACAAAGAAAATATGGGTTCCAAAAGGAACCATTCTGACTAACCTGAAAGGACCCAAGAAAGCTTGGGTACCTAAGACAGAAACGTGACCTTTGCTTGCAGGTGTGTCTAGCATCCCAAGAAGGAAACAGGAAATGGTATCTTGACAGCGGATGCTCGAGACACATGACTGGTGATGAATCACAATTTATCACGCTTGATGCTAAGGATGGAGGGATGGTCACCTTTGGAGATAATGGCAAAGGAAAGATCATCGGGATAGGTAACATTGGTATCACTCCCTCCAAATACATTGAGAATGTTTTATTAGTTAAAGGTTTAAAGCATAACTTACTTAGCATTAGTCAATTCTGTGATAAAGGGTATAAAGTAAGTTTTGAATCATCTGTTTGCATTGTGACGAGTCCTATTAACGATGGCATTAAATTTATAGGACATAGGCATGGCAATGTTTATATGGTAGACTTGAATGATTTAACAAAATTAGACATGCAATGCCTAGTTTCCTTAAATGCTAAAATAAATGAGACTAGTTGGCTGTGGCATCGTAGACTTGCACACATTAGCATGCATTCTCTCTCAAAATTAATTAAAAAGGATTTAGTTCTCGGTTTGCCAAAACTGAATTTTGAAAAGGATAGAATTTGTGATGCATGCCAATTAGGTAAACAAACTAGAGTATCATTTAAATCCAAAAACACTGTTTCAACTTCTAGACCTTTAGAGCTCTTACATATGGATTTGTTTGGACCAACTAGAACCACTAGTCTAGGAGGAAAACGATATGGATTTGTAATAATAGATGATTACTCTCGTTTTACTTGGATTTTCTTTTTGGCTCACAAAAATGAAACTTTTCATATTTTCACTAAATTTCATCGAAAAGTCTCTAATGAAAAAGAGTTTTCAATTCAAAATATTAGAAGTGATCATGGAACTGAATTTGAAAATCAAGATTTTGAAAATTTTTGTGATGAAAATGGAATTGGCCATAACTTCTCTGCTCCTAGGACACCCCAACAAAATGGGGTAGTTGAAAGGAAAAACAGAACCTTAGAAGAAATGGCCCGTACCATGCTTTGTGAAAGCAACCTTTCAAGATATTTTTGGGCGGAAGCTATTAACACAGCATGTTACATTTTAAATCGTGCTTTAATTAGACAATTTTTAAAGAAAACCCCCTATGAACTTTGAAAAGGAAGAAAACCAAATATTGCATATTTTCATGTTTTTGGTTGCCGATGTTTTGTATTAAATAATGAAAAAGAAAAACTTGGTAAATTTGATGCAAAATCAGATGAAGCAATCTTTCTAGGTTACTCCTCCACTAGTAAAACATTTAGAGTGTTCAACAAAAGAACTTTAGTAGTTGAGGAGTCCATACATGTTATTTTTGATGAATCTAACGATCTTCCTTCAAGGAAGAATGAGGGTGTTGATGATGCAGAGCCACTAATAGAAGGTATGAAGGAGATCACTATGAAAGACTCAGCAACTCCAAAAGACAAGGATCAAGAAGACGAACAAAATGAAAGAGGTGAAGAAATTCAAGAACAACCTCAAGGTACAAATGACTTACCCAAGGAATGGAGGTATGTTCACAACCACCCTAAGGAGTTAATTATCGATGATCCTATGCATGGGGTAAAAACACGTTCTTCACTTAGAGATGTACTTAATCATTGTGCTTTTGTATCTCAACTTGAACCTAAAACTTTTGAAGAGGCTGAAAATGATCAAAACTGGATTAATGCTATGCAAGAGGAACTTAATCAATTTGAAAGAAATAATGTTTGGACCTTAGTATCAAGATCTAAAGATTACTCAATAATTGGAACAAAATGGGTCTTTAGAAACAAATTAGATGAGCATGGAAATGTAATTAGAAATAAAGCAAGACTGGTTGCTAAGGGATATAATCAAGAAGAAGGAATTGATTTTGATGAAACCTTTGCACCTGTTGCTAGATTAGAAGCTATTAGACTTCTACTTGCATATGCTTGCTTTATGAAATTCAAATTATTTCAAATGGATGTTAAAAGTGCATTTTTAAATGGATATATTTCTGAAGAAATATATGTAGAACAACCCCCTGGATTTGAAAATCATGCTTTTCCCAATCATATCTTTAGATTAAATAAAGCTTTATATGGATTAAAACAAGCACCTAGAGCATGGTATGAAAGGCTAAGCAAATTTCTACTAAATAATGGGTTCTCAAGAGGCAATGTAGATACAACCCTATTTATTAAAAGAAACCAAAATGATATGCTAATTATACAAATTTATGTTGATGACATAATTTTTGGGTCTACTAATGAATCCCTTTGTCAAGACTTCGCTAAGCTTATGCAGGGAGAGTTCGAGATGAGCATGATGGGAGAACTCACCTTCTTCCTCGGACTCCAAATTAAACAATCAAAAGAGGGAATCTCCATCACCCAAAGCAAGTACACCAAGGAACTACTCAAAAGATTTGGAATGGAGAACTGCAAACCAATTAGCACACCAATGAGTCCCTCAAGTAAGCTTGACAAGGATGATGAAGGTAAAAGCGTAGACTTAAAATACTACAGAGGTATAATTGGCTCATTATTGTATTTAACTGCAAGTAGGCCTGATATCATGTTTAGTGTTTGCTTATGTGCTAGATATCAAACTAATCCTAAAGAATCTCATTTGAATGCTGTTAAAAGAATCCTTAGATACTTAAATGGTACACAAACTATAGGGTTATGGTACTCTAAGGACTCACAAATTAATTTATTAGGATATTCAGATGCTGATTTTGCTGGATGTAAATTAGATAGAAAAAGCACAAGTGGAACTTGCCAATTTCTTGGAGTAAACCTAATCTCATGGTTTAGCAAGAAACAAAATTCGGTGGCACTGTCTACGGCTGAGGCCGAATACATTGCAGCCGGAAGTTGTTGTGCTCAAATCTTGTGGATTAAGCAATAACTCGAAGATTTTGGAATCAAACTTAATGAAACACCAATAAGATGTGACAACACAAGTGCCATAAATCTATCTAAAAATCCAATTCAACACTCAAGATCTAAACATATTGAAATAAGACATCATTTTATAAGAGAACATGTTCAAAACAAAAATGTAATTCTTGAATATGTTTGCACTGAAAATCAATTAGCTGATATCTTTACAAAGGCCCTTAGTGAGGATAGATTCTGTGAAATTAGGAGAAATCTAGGAATTCTAGATCCATTTGCCTAAAATTTCTCAATTTCCAAAGAATTGATTAGAGCTCAATTTTCAACATCTATCCTGGTCCCAAAAGCTCAGATTTATCACTCTAAAAGCTTATCATTGAGCAAAATTCCTTCTCCCAAAATTTCGAATTTTTCTGGAATTTATTTGTATTTTTCCTGAATT
The DNA here is from genome assembly GCF_000442705.2 of Elaeis guineensis. Taxonomy (NCBI): domain Eukaryota; kingdom Viridiplantae; phylum Streptophyta; class Magnoliopsida; order Arecales; family Arecaceae; genus Elaeis; species Elaeis guineensis. The sequence goes on along the minus strand of NC_026005.2, from coordinate 59,833,422 downwards.
TCTGAACTTCATGAGTCGACCCCCATGAGTCGACTCAATGGCAAACTTGTAAATCCCACAAACTTTCAACGGGTTCATTGTTTTTATAAGGGTTACTGTTTGTGAGACGACTCATCTTCCCATCGTTCTTCTTCCAAAAGCCGTCTTTCCAACTCTTTTTTGCTCCAAATCCAAGGATTTATCTCGAGGCAATTCTCCCTCCTCTCCACCAAAAATCGCCTCCTTGGAAAAGAGATTTCTCGTGCTTTCTCGCATTGCTTGGCGCGGTTGGAACGTGCCCTAGCACTTCACCGAACTTCCTAAATCCACTTCTTTTCTCCACCAAAATCCTTCTTTACTCTCTTGTGATCCCTCCTCTCAATTCAAGTCTTCTTGTCTGCTACTTTATTGGATATGGCTCCAAAGATGAAACTTTCCCAAAGAAGGAAATCAATCCGTGAGCCTGAGGAAATTGTCCGAAAGAAAAGACATGCTCAGTCTTCCAGTGTTCCCGATCCAGTTTCAGTACCTGCTCAAGGTCCCTCTCAATCCTCCATAAGCCCCAGTGTAAATCCTCTTTCTGATAGAAAAGTAGAAACCGGGAAAAACATAGATTTTCGGTTCTTTGAGAAAGAAGGCTTTACTTTTGCAAGTAAGATCAAAAATCAAGGATGGGAACTCTACTGCTCCCTTAAAGAAGTCACCTATGTTGATCTAGTTAGAGAGTTCTACCAGAACCTAAATTATGGAAATGGGTCAGTAACTTCAACTGTAAAGGGAATTGATATATGCTTGGATTCTAGGATATTAGGAGATATACTTCAGTTGCCTAGTGAAGGTTACTCATATATGGAACTCCCAATTAAAGAAGAAGGGATCAGAATTATCTTAGGAGAAGCTTTTTCAGGAAGTTTAAACAAATTGGAAGCAAAGCTATTATCCATTGAGATGAGGGTCCTGCATCAGATTGTAACAAAACTCTTCTTTCCTAGGAGTGGTAGGCATGATCTACTATCTGGCAGAGATGTATGTGTCATGTTTCATATCATCACTCAGACCCCCCTAAACTTCCCTGCACTTATGATAGAGGCCATGAGGGAAACTTTGAATAGATCCAAGGCACACTTGCCTTATGGTATGGCCCTTACTAGAGTATTTAGGAGGTTTGGAGTTAGCTGTGAGGGGGAGGCACCTACCAAACTCTCACATGTGGACACTTTCAACCAACACAGCCTACACCGAATGGGAATTACAAAGACTGTTGGTGGTTGGATCAAGGGCTCTGAAGAAAGAACTGAGGATAGAGCTGAAACAAGAGCTGAAGACAGAACTGAAGGCAGAGTAGAAGAAGAAGGTCCATCTTCTCCTGTACATGACTTCAGGGCAGCTTCACCAGATACCCAATTCATTCCTGATACTGAGGCTGGCCCTTCAGAGTTTACTAGGATGCCCACACCAGTGCATCAGCCAGAGAGCAGAGCACCTCATTCAGAGTTCAGACTGGCTGACGATCAGATCGAGCATATTTCACAGCGTGTGGCTTCTTTGCTGTCTAGCCAGTGGAGTAGTACTTCTTTTGCACCTGGAGCTACCTCTTCTGATCAGACCATTACTCCCCACATCTCCACTGTGTTTCAGATGATATCAGAACAGTCCATCAGGATACAGCAGCTTGAGGACACAGTCTGGAGACTGACTGGCAGAGTTCTTGACTTGCAGGGGCAAGTCCTTGCTTTGGCCCATCCCAAACCACAGGAGTCAATCATTGAGGTCACAGACCTCACTGCAGAGGCTGGCAGGCTCAGAGGAGCACTAGAAGGTGGATATGAATTACTGAGGAAAGAGATCCGAGGATCGAGTGAGCATGCTACCACCCAGTTCACTGCTCTACTTCAATCTGTTTCCAGAGCACTGAACGTACTTGATTCTATTAGACTCACCTTTTCTGTTCAGTCCCTAGCATCTCAGCGTTCTCAGCCACCCAGTTCATCTCGTTCTCCTGCTCGTGCCAGAGGCAGACGGGGTAGAGGACGCACTTCTGATCCATCATCTCCTCACCCTATCTCTGATGACTCCGATCATTGACTTATCTTGATCTTTACTAGATCCTAGGTGTTAGTATTTTGTTCTAGGATCTATACCTTGGGGCCATGTATTGACAATTAGCTGGTTGAATTTTATTTTTAAGAACTATGTATTGAAACAATTATGATATTAATGGAATCATCTTTTACCTATATTTCTACCTCTTTGTAATGATCATATTTTGGTTATAATTTTCTTCTTGTTGAAATATTGTCTTCTCCTTGTTGTTGTTTGCTGTTGATAATTGCTATATTAAGGGGGAGCAAACATCTGTGAAAAATTCTAAAGGGGAAGAAATTAAAAAATATTTCAGAAAAAGAAAAGGAAGAGTTAACTATGTTTGATGATGTCAAAAAAGAAGAGAAATTAAACAAAAACAAAAATTGAAATTAAACAAAAAGCAAAACCCTAAATTATGAGAAAAAGGGAGAGAAATTAAACAAAAACAAGAATTGGAAGATTAAACCAAACTTGAGAAATTAAACAAAAATTGGAAGATTAAAAAAATATTGGGAAACAAATATTGGAGAAATTAAACAAAACTTTGAGAAATTTGGTATCGAAATTTGGTATCAGACAGAAATTAAACAAAAAGCCATCCATCAAAAGCAAAATCATAAGTACAATGCAAATAAGTATTTTTTTATATGCTCTGATATATTTCAAAATTCAAACTTGCTCTGATACATCTTTTGAAATTTTATTCACCTTGATACATCTTAAGAAATTTGTTTTACTCTGATACACCCTACAATTTCTTTTAACTTGCTCTGATACATGATAAAATTTGATCTGATACAGTGTGAAAGTTTCTCTGATATATTATAACATTTGCTCTAATACAGTGTGAAATTTTCTCTGACATTTGCTCTAATACAGTGTGAAATTTTCTCTGATATATTATAAAATTTTCTTGCTCTGATACATTATAAAATCTTTTCTAATATCATTGTAAAAATTATTTTTCTTGCTCTGATACATTGCAAAATTTATTTCTCTTCTCTTACTCTGATATATCTTAAACTCAAAATGATCTAATACCCTTTTCAAATCTTTAAGAAAAAGGACAAACTATTTTTGCATTTATATTACATGCCAAAAGAATCATACTCTTTTCAAGCATATACACCTATAATGGATTCTTTTGAAATTAATGCTTTAACATAAATATTTTTGTTCAAATGTTTTGTCATCATCAAAAAGGGGGAGATTGTTGCTCCTAGATTGATTTTGATGATTACAAAGCAGATTGAAGGGATACAAATAATTTTAAAATGAAAAAGTCCTTATGCTCTTCAAGGGCAAAATCGTAATTTCACTAAAATCCTGATTTGATAGTACCATTTGGTAGAACAAATGATTTGAAATCTATTGGTGAAAATTTCATTGTGTTTGGACTTATATTTTTGATGTTATGAAGGTTTGAAGTGCATGAGTCGACTCATGAGTCAACTCATGGCACTGTGAGCTGATTGGCACGCAAAAATTCTCCTTGGCACGCTAGTTTTCTGGCTTGGCACGACCTGTGAGTCGACTCATGAGTCGACCCACAAGGCATGAGTCGACTCATGAGTCGACCCCTGCTAATTTGAGCCAAGAATTTCCAGAAACGCATTCTCTGGTTTTTGCAACAGAGGTCGACTCATGAGTCGACCCCCGAAGCATGAGTCGACTCATGAGTCGACCCCTGCGACGGGAAATGTCAGCAACGGCTATTTTTTTGCCCGTTTTAATTGCCATTTATGCTTCCTAAAAATCCTCTAACGGCTCTTTATCTACCTAAATTGTTTTCTCTTGCTTCTAATGCTACAAAATGCTTGAAATGGTGAAAGAAATTGCAGTTTAAATAGCAGATCAAATTGGAGAGAAAAAGAAGAAGATCAATCGGCAGATCAAAGAGAGAAGAACAGAAGAGAGGATCCGAAATTTGCAAGAAAAAGCCTGAGATCAACGAAAAATCCAAAAAGAAAAAGAGAGAGAATCCACAATACACCAGAGAGAGTGTGAAAGAGAAAAGCAAGATCTTTCAAGGAGAGAATTCTTCACGCCTATTGTTTCAACCTTGATCTAGAGATCGTTTCAAAGCTTTCAAGAGATCTTCAATCAACAATCAACCTCTTCTCAAGCATTCAAGCGTTCATCCACTTTGAGAAAATCCGAAAAAGGGGTTCTTCATTTGAGTAAAGCTTTTATTGTTATATTCGCTCATTTAAAGGAGCTGTTATTGTATTAATCTGTGCTCAAAATTTTCTAACTCTTTGTGAGTTTTTGTTCTTGTTTTTGGAGGATTTCCAAAACAAGGAAAGGTTGATCCGAACCTGAAATCGGAGTGTTTTGGGTTTACTTGTACCCGGAAAACAAGTGATCTAGCTTGGGATAGCTAGTGTCGGAGTTTCCGACGTTTTGTATTCGGGTTGAATACAAAGGATAGTGGATTAAAATTCCCAAGTAGGATCTTGGGGAGTGGATGTAGGTGCAAGGTTAGCACCGAACCACTATAAATCCTTGTGTTTGTGGTGTGCTTTATCGCTTCACTTTATTTCTTTATTATATTCTTGCATTCCTGCTTTAGGTAATTAATATTGAATTAAAGTCTTTGTTTTGATCTTCATAAGTAATCTGTTGGGCTTAAAATTTTTTAGAAACCCAATTCACCCCCCCTCTTGGGTTGCATAGCTGGGCAACAAACATGGAGCAGTTATAGAGGGGCTCTTTACTTCATTGACCTATAAAATCTCAAGGCATGTTGAGAATCAAAAATCAAGATCAAGCACAGATGGTGTCTATTACTTTAAAAGCGAAGCATCAAACTAGAGGTTGGCACTAGACTTTAAAAAATATATTTATTGATAAATGTGACAGATCCCAGATAAAGATTGGTTTATTTGAGCTATTAATTAAATAAGTGATACATTTATAGGACATGAATCGCAGTTCCTCACAATTACTCCAATCACATAATGTACTCATTTTGATGGATATCACCTCAAATTGAGATCAACACCTGCCCCCCATTATCCCACATGAAATTGAAATATTTATCTACAATCCAGCATCCACAAAACATCCAACTGGATCTGCACCTTCTCTTATGCTTTGGATGATGGATTGTGCTAGCTTGAAGCCTCTGCCTCTACTAATAAACTTACAACAAATGGATTTGGGAGATATAAGTCTACAAGAGGAACTCCCAATGGTTTGTAAAGAGCAACATTGGGAAGGTAAGACTTCAACTAATTCAAAGGTTTTAAAAAAACAAAGCACAACATAGGAAGACCTAGCATAACCTCCTCAAGAGATTTAGCAATTTTTATTTTCAATTATCTCATCCTAGTGATATATGGATAAAAATTAAGAGGCAATGAAATGTTGATAGAGCATAACTTTGATGATGTTTTGCAAGAAAGATGGATACTTCAAATCACATGTTGTATCTATATCGCATCCATATCGGATGCCGATGCTTGTTCAATACTCCTAGGATGTGTCCGACGCTTGCACGAAGCATCCTACTTTTCAAAATTAAAAAAAATAATAATAATTCCCAGATACACTTTAGATACTTTCAATACCTCCAAAAATGAGGGGGAGGATCAATTTTGTAATCTATTGATATTACTATTTAAATATAAAGGATGGGCTATGTTATTTTGATAGCCTTCTATGCTTTAACAGATGCTCTCTTTTTTTTTTTTTGTATACATCCAAATATATTTGTGTATAAGCATAAAATACATGCATACATACATATAAACATATTCCTTGACATATTGTATCCTATGTTTCAATATTTGTCATATTGGTGGATCCATATCATGTCATATTGGTTTCCCTTATCCGTATTCATGCTTCATAGGTGGCTAAGATGCTACATGTTTCAGTGGCATCAAATACTACATAGGTCGAGCCTGACTATCTTAAAAAATGAAACTGAAACAACTTAACAATTTTTGATAAAAATCATAGGATACATGATTGTTAAGGAAAAAGTTCAGAAGGATAGAGAATCACAGAGCCCCTGGATTCCTCGAAGAAATTATAAGGATTGAGTGGCTTTCACACCCAAGTAAAAATTTCCTATAGGTCCCAAAATTTCAAAACAATCAAAAAGATCGGCAAACACCCCCTGAATTCCAAGAAGACATTATAAAAATACATGATTATTTAGACGAAGGATCAGAAGACAGAGAATTACATGCTCCCTAGACTCCTAGAAGAAATTATAAGGATTGAATGGCTTTCGTAGCCAGGTAATGACTTCCTATAGGTCCCAAAATTATAAAAGGAACTCAGAGAGTAAAAAAGACTACGAGAAGGAAATGATTACACTGAAATTGGAATGTCTTGCTGTCATGACTAGAGGTAAAGAGTACCACAAACAAAGGCAATCCACATTTATCTGCAGGACCCTCTCTCTCTCTCTCTCTCTCTGTCTGTCCCCCTTCTAATGTGGGTATTTTTCAGATGAAAAGGTGAATGGCACTTTTCTGATGTATACAGAGTTGATCAAACTACAATCAGAGGCTATTTTACAATGATGAAAGGCGTTCAAAACACCTGGATACACTAGGTACTAATCCAAATAATTTTCACAAATACTTCATAATGGAGAATGAACATTCAGTGTAGTTTGCAAATAAGGCCACCTAAACCCCAAAATGAAGCCCATACATCAAACCATTTACAAATACTGATTATTGCATATTTAAATCTATTCCTGACCAAGATACCCATTAATTTATGAAGCAAACAGCCAGACTACTAAAATGAATAATGACAGAAAGTACATAAGATACAACGCTAAACCTAGGCAAGATACTCATGATTGAAAACCCTTTGCTTTCTGTTCATTTTATTAAGTACAGTGGCCACCATGTCACAATGCACAACAAGGAAATATAGAAATCCACTGCTCTCTCTTCTCACTATGCTTATGAAGAAAAGGTTCATTATGCCTATGAAGAAAAGGTACATTATGTTACAATGATTGCAAGAGAGAGACTGGAAAGCTGTGTACCTATCATAGTCTCGGTTACGATGACGGTCATGATCATTGGATCTATCCCGGCCACGATCACTTCTGTCTCTGTGGTCTCTGTGATCACGATCCTTATCCCTATCTCTATCTCTATCCCGACCCCTATTCTTGTCCCTATCTCTATCTCTGTCTCGATCCCTATCCCTGTCATGCTCCCTATTTCTATCCCTTTCTCTGCTTTTTGAGGACGCCCTTTCAGGTTCCTGAAATTCATTCTGCAAACATGGTATGGTGTTAGTCAAGCTTCATCAAAACACAAGCTTGATGAATTCCAACCAATCATCGACGACTTAAGATTAAACAACTTTTTTATATATATATAAAAGCTACAACAGAATGCAACAAATCATGATCTCCGCCCTATATTTTAAACCTGGTTGCTGCATAAGAAAATTCTACAGCATAAGAAAATTGGCTTCCAATTTTTTTTGCGAGAAAAAGCAGGTAAAATCAAAACAAATAATCTCCGGAAAATCATAGAAGCTCCAATATTCTCACGATTTCAATTCAGAATATCTACAGCTTCCCTCCCAAACAAAAAAAAAAAAAAAATCTGGTTCAACTTCTTCCCTTAAAATCAGCAACATAGCATGACGATTAAAAACAAACAAAAGTATAGCTTCCATTAACGCAATCAGAGGAAGACAAAAAATCCCCAAAAAAAAAAAAAGATTTCCATAGACAGAAAAAAAATTACTGCTGCTACTGAATTTCGTGTAAAAAAACTTTAATCTTTAACAAATCCACTGGAGGAAACCAAAAACGCCTAGCCGCAAGACAATTCCAGCCAAAACCTTTAATATTTGCAACTCAATTTCAAGCAACCATTGTACAACACCAAACAAGAAAGCAAATAAAACAAAAGACATATTTTCCAACCAAATCAAATCTTTTTCGTTCACAGAGACGAACAGAAGGCTACAGAAGAGCCATGAAATTGAGAAAAAGAGGGATCGGAGGCGAGAGAAACCTGCGATCGAGAATCACCGAAGTCGTCGAAGCCGCTGCTCCTCGGCGGAGGAGACGCGCCTCCGTAGCCGGTGTACCCGTCGTCGTAGCCTTCGTATCTTTCCCCGTAGTCCGGCATCTTGGATCCTTCTCTCCTGCCCCTCTATCTCTCAGGTTCTACGGCGAGGCTTCCCAGTCCTATTTATTTCTCCACCCGTCCTTGCTTCGGGTCGCCCACAAAAAGTTCTAGGGCAGGGAACTGGTGCAGAGCTCGCCGCCTTAAATCGGACGCGAAGGATGGCAACGGCGGATGAGGTAATGGAGGGGTGGGCGTGGAAAAATCTTAAACTTTGGAGGATATTTTGGTCAGATAAACTAGGAATGTTTAAGAAGCCCGACCGTTTATGAAAGTCAAAAAAGGGACCGGCCGTGGTCAGCAGCTTGCAAATGAATAGGAACCGAACCATGGTATCTCTCCGGCAAAAAACCATGATATCCAAGGGGTGCAACAGGGTCAGATTCGGATTGGATGTATACTGTATCCGCATCCAAGCATCTCAAGATCGGATTTGAATTTTGATCAATCAAGATGGGCATGCTTCGAACTTACATCCAAAATTAGCAATCAGATTAGAACTGGAATTTCCGTCCTTTTAAAATTCCATTTAACACATGATTTTAGTAGGCCAATAAAGCAAAGGTTAACAATTTTTAACATGGAGAGGGCTCTTAGAAAATAGCCTTTCATATATCATAGTGGATTTATGAAAGATTACGGTACAAAAAGAGATCATGTGAAAAATAAATAATTATTTTTTGATAAAAATTTTAATTACTTTCGAACCATACTTAAATTTTTCTTTTACATTTAGTACCAAGTGTTGGCTGGTGTTGGTGCAAAAATCTGCTTGCGCCGGAGAAGCTGGAGTCGGGGAAGTCGCGGTCGCCGTCGGGACCTGCAAGGGAAGTTTAAACCGGAGGTGGGGTTGCTCCGGCAAGACCCTCCGACGCTCAAATCAGTTCTCTGCCTCAACAAGAATGGAGCTCTCGAACGGAGAATTTAGCAGAGTTTTGAGATAAGAAATGAGCTTATAGAATAACGTATCTGGGTCCCCCTTTTATAGACGGAGGAGGTAACGGATTGATGGCGACGTTTGTAACCGTCTGGTAGTGGGCCGTCCGTAGTCAGGGGGACTTTATTGCGAAGGGTAGTGGAGCGAAATCGTGGCTATCGCCGTAGCTCGCCACGTGGAATCAGTTGCGAGGAGTGGAGCAGCGTCCGTTGTCGTGACTTGCCAACGGATGGAAGAATCGTGCGGTATCCGTTGCAGGAGGTGGAGCAGGATCGTGGCCGTTGGCATTGCCAGGTTCAGGCTTTGCCAGCAGCGGGGGTAAGCTGAGGTAGTTTTTTAATTCTTCGAACGCCTGTTGGCATTCAGAGGTCCAACAGAAGTTCTTCGGCTGCTTGAGGGTTTGAAAGAAAGGCAAACATCGTTCAGCCGACCTCGCGACGAAGCGATTAAGAGCCGCTATCCTCCTTGTGAGGCGCTGAACCTCCTTGATCGACTTTGGGACGGTCATCTCTTGGATAGCACGAATTTTCTCTGGATTGGCTTCAATCCCGCGCCCTGATACCATGAAGCCCAGGAATTTCTCTGAGGTTACCCCAAAAGCGCATTTAGTTGGGTTCAGCTTCATTCTGTACTTTCGAAGAGCGCCAAAGGTTTCCTCGAGATCGGCGACATGATCTCCGGAGGATTTGCTTTTTACAAGCATATCGTCCACGTAGACCTCCATGTTTCGGCCGATCTGCTCTTTGAAAATTTTGTTCACCAGCCGTTGGTAGGTTGCGCCCGCATTCTTGAGGCCGAATGGCATGACCCTGTAGCAGTAAAGGCCACGATTAGTGATGAAAGCTGTCTTTTCTTCATCTTCTGACGCCATTCTAATTTGATTATAGCCGGAGAACGCGTCCATAAAAATGAGGAGCTCATGGCCTGAGGTAGCGTCAACCAGTTGGTCGATTCTGGGCAGGGGGTAGCTGTCCTTTGGACAAGCCTTATTCAGCTTTTTGAAGTCTATACACATCCTCCACTTGCCGTTTGCTTTCTTGACCAAAATAACATTGGAAATCCAATCAGGATAATTGACTTCCTTAATGAATCCGGCCTTGAGAAGCTTATCCACTTCCTCAGCTATCGCCCTCTGCCTCTCCGGGGCATGATTCCGGATTTTTTCTTTTGTCGGTCGATGCTTAGGATCGACCGCTAGACGATGTTCCATGACTTCCGTGTCAATCCCGGGCATGTCCGCCGGAATCCAAGCGAAAACGTCCGCGTTCCTTCAGAGGAAATCAATAAGATGCGTCCGCACCTCCTCCCCCAGGCTGGAGCCAATTAACACCACATGCTCCGCGTTCCCATCTTTCAGGGGGACTGGTACCAGATCTTCGATTGGGCCGCCCCTTTCTTCGATGAGGTCGTCGCGAGCATCCAATCCATCGACGGGATAGGGGTCAGCCCGGTCGCTTCTTTGCAAGGCGATGCTGTAGCAATGTCTAGCTAGGGCTTGGTCTCCTCGGACCTCTCCAATCCCCTGGCAGGTGGGGAACTTCAGTTTCAAATGGTAGGTCGATACGACAGCTCGAAGAGCATTAAGGCCGGGTCGGCCAAGGATTGCATTGTAGGCTGATGGCGCCTTTACCACCAAGAAATTCACCAGAGCCCTGGACTGCTTTGGATACTGACCCGCGGCCACAGTCAGAGCTATCATTCCCTCCGTCGGAACGGCGTCACCGGTAAACCCTATCAAAGGGGAGCAAATCGGTCTCAGATGACCGTCAAGAGCGGACATCCTTGAAAAAGCATCGTAGAACAAGATGTCGGTCGAACTTCTGTTGTCGATGAGAATGCGATGGACGTCGTAATTCGCTATATTCAGAGAAACTACCAAAATCAGGCCTGCACCCGTGCCTGCCATGTTGGAAGATCCGTCCACATAGAGGGTCCAAAAGCAATCGGAGGGATTGGCTTCTTCGTTGGGAGAATTCGGTTGAGACTTTAGGTCGTCACCCTTGCTTTGCTCAGGTTCGGCCTCCTCTGGGATGGTGCATTCTACTATGAAATCTGCCAATATTTGGGCCTTTACTGCTGGTCTAGGTCTGTAGTTGATATCGAATTTCGTGAGCTCGATCACCCATTTTGCCATTCTTCCGGAGGCGTCAGCCCGGTGCAAAATCGCCTTGATCGGTTGATCGGTGAGTAGCGTCACGGTGTGCCCTTGAAAGTAGGGTCGGAGCCTCCGAGCTGCAACCAACAAGGCGTAGGTCAGTTTTTCTAATTTGGTGTACCTGCTCTCGGCGTCTCTTAGCGCGCGGCTAATGTAGTAGACTGGTCGCTGGACTTTCGTTTCTTCTTTGACAAGGACGGCCGCAAGGGCCATGGGAGAGACCGTCAGGTATAAAAATAATTCCTCCCCAGGTTCAGGCTTTGCCAGCAGCGGGGGTAAGCTGAGGTAGTTTTTTAATTCTTCGAACGCCTGTTGGCATTCAGAGGTCCAATAGAAGTTCTTTGACTGCTTGAGGGTTTGAAAGAAAGGCAAACATCGTTCAGCCGACCTCGCGACGAAGCGATTAAGAGCCGCTATCCTCCCTGTGAGGCGCTGAACCTCCTTGATCGACTTTGGGACGGTCATCTCTTGGATAGCGCGAATTTTCTCTGGATTGGCTTCAATCCCGCGCCCTGATACTATGAAGCCCAGGAATTTCCCTGAGGTTACCCCAAAAGCGTATTTAGTTGGGTTCAGCTTCATTCTGTACTTTCGAAGAGCGCCAAAGGTTTCCTCGAGATCGGCGACATGATCTCCGGAGGATTTGCTTTTTACAAGCATATCGTCCACGTAGACCTCCATGTTTCAGCCGATCTGCTCTTTGAAAATTTTGTTCACCAACCGTTGGTAGGTTGCGCCCGCATTCTTGAGGCCGAATGGCATGACCCTGTAGCAGTAAAGGCCGTGATTAGTGATGAAAGCTGTCTTTTCTTCATCTTCTGACGCCATTCTAATTTGATTATAGCCGGAGAACGCGTCCATAAAAGTGAGGAGCTCATGGCCTGAGGTAGCGTCAACCAGTTGGTCGATTCTGGGCAGGGGGTAGCTATCCTTTGGACAAGCCTTATTCAGCTTTTTGAAGTCTATACACATCCTCCACTTGCCGTTTGCTTTCTTGACCAAAACAACATTGGAAATCCAATCAGGATAATTGACTTCCTTAATGAATCCGGCCTTGAGAAGCTTATCCACTTCCTCAGCTATCGCCTTCTGCCTCTCCGGGGCATGATTCCAGATTTTTTCTTTTGTCGGTCGATGCTTAGGATCGATCGCTAGACGATGTTCCATGACTTCCGTGTCAATCCCGGGCATGTCCGCCGGAACCCAAGCGAAAACGTCCGCGTTCCTTCAGAGGAAATCAATAAGATGCGTCCGCACCTTCTCCCCCAGGCTGGAGCCAATTAACACCACATGCTCCGCGTTCCCATCATTCAGGGGGACTGGTACCAGATCTTCGATTGGGCCACCCCTTTCTTCGATGAGGTCGTCGCGAGCATCCAATCCATCGACGGGATAGGGGTCAGCCCGATCGCTTCTTTGCAAGGCGATGCTGTAGCAATGTCTAGCTAGGGCTTGGTCTCCCCGGACCTCTCCAATCCCCTGGCAGGTGGGGAACTTCAGTTTCAAATGGTAGGTCGATACGACAGCTCGAAGAGCATTAAGGCCGGGTCGGCCAAGGATTGCATTGTAGGCGGATGGCGCCTTTACCACCAAGAAATTCACCAGAGCCCTGGACTGCTTTGGATACTGACCCGCGGCCACAGTCAGAGCTATCATTCCCTCCGTCGGAATGGCGTCACCGGTAAACCCTATCAAGGGGGAGCAAATCGGTCTCAAATGACCGCCAAGAGCGGACATCCTTGAAAAGGCATCGTAGAACAAGATGTCGGCCGAACTTCTGTTGTCGATGAGAATGCGATGGACATCGTAATTCGCTATATTCAGAGAAACTACGACCGCATCATTATGAGGGAATTGGACTCCCTAGGTGTCTTCTTCGGTAAAAGTTATGGGTTCTTCAACTTTTTGCCGCTTGGGGGATGCAGCTGGTATGTTGGTTGCCTCCTGCCGGGATTCCCCCGAGATGGCATTGACAGAATCCGGCAGGGGCCGGTCATCCGACCACTCCTTATCGGCGACCATAGCCGGAGGCAGTTGTGCAAAGGCCTCGTGAGAAGGCATCAGATGAGGGAAGGAAGAGTGGATGCCGGAAAAGATGGCCGGAAGTGGATCCGTTGAGCGCTCCTTTAAGAACAAGGGTACTACGAAGGTTCAGCCCTTCCTCTAGCGCCAATCCTGTTGGTGCAAAAATCTGCTTGCGCCGGAGAAGCTGGAGTCGGGGAAGTCGCGGTCGCCGCCGGGACCTGCAAAGGAAGTCTAAACCGGAGATGGGGTTGCTCCGGCAAGACCCTCCGACGCTCAAGTCAGTTCTCTGCCTCAACAAGAATGGAGCACTCGAACGGAGAATTTAGCAGAGTTTTGAGATAAGAAATGAGCTTATAGAATAACGTATCTGGGTCCCCCTTTTATAGGCGGAGGAGGTAACGGATTGATGGCGACGTTTGTAACCGTCTGGTAGTGGGCCGCCCGTAGTCAGAGGGACTTTATTGCGAAGGGTAGTGGAGCGAAATCGTGGCTATCGCCGTAGCTCGTCACGTGGAATCAGTTGCGAAGAGTGGAGCAGCGTCCGTTGTCGTGACTTGCCAACGGATGGGAGAATCGTGCGGTATCCGTTGCAGGAGGTGGAGCAGGATCGTGGCCGTTATTGTGGCCTGCCATGAAGTAGTGGAGTCACGCAGCACCTGCCGCAGGGAGCGGAGCAGAATCATGGCCGTTGATACAGCCTGTCAGAGAGTAATGGGGTCGCGCAGGGTCCGCCACAGAGAGTGGAGCAGGGCTGCGACCGTTACTGTGGCCTGTCAGGGGTGATGGAGCAGTGCGGGATCCGTTGTAGGAAGTGGAGCAGGGCTGCCAAGGGGCGCAGATCTATCGGCTGAAGCTCGGCAGCGGTCGGAGTCCGATCTCTGTAGGAATCCGGGCGGAGTCTTCCTATAATCGAAGTTAAAGGTGAGGCCCGGCTCTCGTAGGAGTCCGGACAGGGTCTACCAGCGGTTGACATTGAGGACGGAGCCCGGCTCCTGTAGGAGTCCGGGCGGAGTCTTCCTGTAATCAAAGTTAAAGGTGAGGCCCGGCTTCCGTAGGAGTCCGGATGGGGTCTACCAGCGGTTGACGTTGAGGACGGAGCCCGGCTCCCGTAGGAGTCCGGGCGGAGTCTGCTTGCGGTCGGAGTTATCGGCGAAGTCCGGCTCCCGTAAGAGTCCGGACGCAGTCTGTTTTGCAGCCGTTGGAGTCGAGGGCGAAGTCCGACTCCCGTAGGAGTCCGGATGAAGCTTGCCAGTAGTTGACGTTGAGGACCGAGCCCGACTCCCGTAGGAGTCCGGGCGGAATCTCCTTGCTGTTGAAGTCGTCGGCGGAGTCCGGCTCCCGTAGTAGTCCGGACGCAGTCTGTTTTGCAGCCGTTGGAGTCGAGGGCGAAGTCCGACTCCCATAGGAGTCCGGACGAAGCTTGCCAGTAGTTGACATTGAGGATCGAGCCTGGCTCCCGTAGGAGTCCGGGCGGAGTCTGCTTGCTGTTGAAGTCGTCGGTGGAGTCCGGCTCCCGTAGGAGTCCGGACGCAGTCTGTTTTGCAGCCATTGGAGTCGACGGCGAAGTCCGGCTCCCGTAGGAGTCCGGACGAAGCTTGCCAGTAGTTGACGTTGAGGACCGAGCCCGGCTCCCGTAGGAGTCCGGGCGGAATCCCCTTGCTGTTGAAGTCATCGACGGAGTCCGGCTCCCGTAGGAGTCCGGACGCAGTCTGTTTTGCAGCCGTTGGAGTCGAGGGCGAAGTCCGGCTCCCGTAGGAGTCTGGACGAAGCTTGCCAGTAGTTGACGTTGAGGACCGAGCCCGGCTCCCGTAGGAGTCCGGACGGAATCCCCTTGCTGTTGAAGTCGTCGGCGGAGTCCGGCTCCTGTAGGAGTCCGGACGCAGTCTGTTTTGCAGCCGTTGGAGTCGAGGGCGAAGTCCGGCTCCCATAGGAGTCCGGACGAAGCTTGCCAGTAGTTGACGTTGAGGACCGAGCCTGGCTCCCGTAGGAATCCGGACGAAGTCTGTCTGCAGCCGTTGAAGTCGAGGATGAAGCCCGGCTCCCGTAGGAGTCCGGACGGAGTCTTCCTGCAATCAAAGTTAAAGGCCAAGTCCGGCTTCCGTAGGAGTCCGGACGGGGCTTACCGGCAGTCGTTGTCGAGGACGGAGCCCGGCTCCCGTAGGAGTCCGGGCGAAGTCTACTTGTTGAAGTCGTCGGCGGAGTTCGGCTCCCGTAGGAGTCCGGACGAAGTCTGTCTGCAGCCGTTGAAGTCGAGGATGAAGCCCGGCTCCCGTAGGAGTCCGGGCGGAGTCTTCCTGCAATCAAAGTTAAAGGCCAAGTCCGGCTCCCGTAGGAGTCCGGACGGGGCTTACCGGCAGTCGTTGTCCAGGACAGAGTTCGGCTCCCGTAGGAGTCCGGACGAAGTCTGCTCGCGGTTGTAGTTGTTGGCGGAGTCCGACTCCCGTAGGAGTCCGGACGAAGTCTTCTTGCGGTTGTCATGTAGTCGATTCCGCTGAGGACTTCGGCTGTGGGTATTTTATACCCAACAGCTGAGATTTGGAAACTAAGTAGCAATTGGTAAGAATTAAGAAGAATGTACACCAAAAAAAAGTGTAAATCCATATATAAAAAAAAATTAACATGAATCTTAGATCATGTCTTGAGTTATCTTATGAATCTTAGAAAGAAACATAATTTTGATATTATATTATATTTTTACTATAATTATAATCTTATAAATATATTTTATTGCATGTATCCTTCAAAAGTATCTATATGAATGTATATCTTTCAATCCAGAGCTATCACTCCAACTCGCCGACAAAATACTTGACCTAGACCCAACCAAAGTCTGTTCCTGAATGGTTTGTGTATGGGTTTAAAGTTAGATCCTTTGGATTTCTTTGGACCAGGAATGGACTTGATGTCTTCAAGTCGACCAACCCAAACTTGATTTGAACCTATATGAATTGTTCGATTATTATCGATGATTACTCGATTATGTCAAGTAGGTATGAAATTCATTATGATCAATTATCTCAAGTATCCAACAATTCGACCATTGACCTCGCATACAATATGCAAATATATAAGTTGATAGGTCCCTCATTCTCAGTCAATAATATTTTTAATTAAAGAATAAAAAATAGAAAATATGGAATGAAGAAGAGATAATTTGATCACTTCAAGGAGATCAAAACCTCCAAAAGTCTTTAGCCTAATTAATTGCTTTTGTTGGGTATAAAATACCCCCCAGCTGAAGTTTGTATCAGGAGTGGCCCTCCCGGGACTCTACCGACGTCCGACCTTGGGCGACATCTTTTCGATCCTCTCCGATGGCCGAGCTTCCGCAATGTTCTCAAGTTCTTCCGATGGATAAACTCCCGCAGCTCCATCCACAACTGTCGATCGGATTCTCCCGACGGACGAACTCCTGCCGCATCTTCCGGGCTTCTCCAATGATAAGCTTCTTCAGTCGTCTATCAGGCTGCTCCAAGTGCTCTCTGGATTCCACTCTCGGCTGACCTCCTACAATGGTCAACTGTTCTCCGAACTTCTTCCAGATCTTTTCCAACAGAATTCGATCGACTCCAATCCGAATTTCTTCCAGAACTTCGTCAGTGGCTGAACTTTTCCAACAGCAGATCTCCACGATGGATGGACTCCATCCAAATTTCTACGACAGTCGACCGCCTTTCGAATTTCGTCCGAGCTCCTACGGGAGCCGGACTTTTGCCCCGAACTCCGACTGCAGGTAGACTTCGTCCGAGCTCCTATGGGAGCCGGACTTCTGCCCTGAGCTCCTATTGCAGGTAGACCTCATCCGAACTCTTATAAGGACCGGACTCTGAGCCCGCATCACAAGCGATCTACTACGAGCTTCTATTACAAGCGATCTACTCCGAGCTTCTACTACAAGCGATCTACTCCGAGCTACTACTACAAGCGGTCTACTTCAAATTTCTACTTCGAGCGGTCCACATCGGATTTCTACTGTAAGCCTCCACCCGAGCTTCTATTGTGAATGAATTTCTTCCGGACTTCTATTGCAGGCAGGCTTCAGTCGAGCTTCTTCAACAAATGATCCCCATCCAGACTTCTACGGGAACCAGACTCCGACCGAACTTCTGTAGCGGACAGATTTCGGATGAACTCCTACGACATACGGGCTCCAGCAGCCGGACCCCTCCAGCGGGTGAACCTCTCCAGCGCCATCCGACATCCACTGTCGGTCGACCTTCTGTCAGATTCTGCATGAAACTGAACTTCGTCCACAGAAAGCCTCTGACCGAGCTTCGACCGACAGGCCTGGACTCCCTGGCAGGCCACAGTAATGGCCACGACTCTGCTCCACTTTATGTAATGGATCCCACGTGGCTCCATCATGCTCTGGCAAGTCACGACAACGGACATCACTCCACTCTCCACAACAAGCTCCACATGGCAGGCCACGGCGATGGCCACGACTCCACTCCACTACTCTCTGCAACAAACTCCTCATGGCCCCGAACGGCCCACTACCAGGCGGTTACAGACGTCGCTATCAATCTGTTGCGCCCTCCGCCTATAAAAAGGGGACCCTCAGATACGTTATTCCCTAAGCTCTAATCTCTATCTCAAAACTCTACTAAAATTTTCGTTCGAGCACTCCATTCTTATTGAGGCAGAGAACTGACTTGAGCGTCGGAGGATCTTATCGGAATACCCCCAACTTTGATTTAGACTTTCTTTGCAGGTCCCGACGGCGATCGCGACTCCCTCGACTCCAGCTTCTCCGACGCCGGCGGATTTTTACACCGACAGGATTGGCGCTAGAGGAAGGGCACTGTGTCTTCACAGTACCCTTGTTCTTAAAGGAGCGCTCAACGGGACCCCCTCCGGTCATCTTCTCAGACATTTTCTCCTCCAGTTTCCAGCCTGATCTCCACCTGATGCCTCCCCGAAGGGCATCCACCAGGCGGTAACGGCCTCCACGGCCAGATCTCAGCGAGCTCCGCAAGCCCCGGCCTCATCTCCGATTTCCCAGGCTCCTCTTCCTCCGGCGACAGCAGTCGGCATGGAGCAGTTTGACCTGCTGGTTCAATAGGTCAGAGGCCTCACCGAAGTAGTGCAGGCCATGCAGCAGCAGCCACAGCAGCCACAGGCATCAGTGCGGCTGGAAAGAGCATTACCGGAGTTTCAGAATCCGATGACCGAACGGGCCACATGGGCCAGCCGCCCTGTCTTTCCCAGAAGAGAGAAACAGAAGGCGGAGAGTCCTCCATCCGATCATGATTCAACCCCCGGAGAGTCCCTGCCCCCGCTCCACTAGAAGACCCTCGAGGCCTGCAATCGAGAGGACCTCCTGGATCAGAGATTTCAGGAGATGAACCGACGGATCGAAGAGCTCCGCCGTGCTCCCACTGCTTACGGTGAGGACATCTGTACTGACCCTCCTTTCTCTCAAATGATCATGCAGGAATCTATCCTGCCGAACTTCAAGCTCTCCCAATTCGAGAGCTACGACGGGACCTCAAACCCGGTCGACCACCTGGAGGCCTTCCGAACCATGATGCTGCTCCATGGCGCGCCAGACGCCATCTTGTGTCGAGCGTTTCCGTCTACCTTGAAGGGAGCAGCAAGAAACTGGTACTCGACACTGAAGTAGGGTACAATCTTCTCTTTTGACCAGATGAGTCGCCAGTTCGTGGCTCATTTCGTCAACAGCCAGCGTCCCTGGCAAGGTTCAGAGTCCCTCATTAACATCAAGCAAAAGGAGGGAAAATCCATCCGAGCTTACGTCAACCGCTTCAACGTCGCCGCCCTGGAGGTTCAGAACCTGGACCAATCGGTTGCGATGGTCGCCTTAAAGAGTGGCCTTCAAAAGAATGACCTCCTCTTCTCCCTGAAAAAGAAGTATCCCAGAGACTTTGCTGATCTGCTGGCTCGGACCGAAGGATATGCCCGAGCGGAGGAAGCCTTCAAGCTGAAGGATGAGGAGGCCACGAAGGAGCGGCAGGCGAGCGACTCCAGCAGGCCCGTAGTTGAAAGAGGGCCGAGTGAAGCTCGGCCACGTTCTCGGACTCCTCCAGGGCACAAGCGTGCCCAGACTCCTCCCCGAGCATGCAGGTAGAGAAGCCCGAACCGTAGAGTTCGGCAGGGCTCTCCCCCAGAAAGATCCCGCAGCTATGCCCCCCTCAATGCATCGAAAATCCAAGTGCTAATGGAGGTCAGGGAGTAGCTCCCAAGGCTGGAAAGGATGCGCACACACCCCGAAAAGCGCAATCCTAACAAGTTTTGCCTCTACCATGTGACCACGGCCACGACACAGAGGAATGCATTCAACTTCAAGACGAGATCGAGGAGCTCATCAGACGAGGTCGGCTCGACAGGTTCATTCAACGCCGGCCTGAAGGTAGAGAGGATCGACCAAGGGCCCTGCCGCAACCTGAGCGCTGAGGAGGGAAGAGCAGCCCGGAGATCGGCCTCCAATCGGGATCATCAACTCCATCTCTGGAGGACCTCGACGGGGAGCAGACCTCCTACGACCATGGGACTTGAAAAACCTGTAAATGTATTACTAACGACTTTGCTTTAAATCAAGATTCCTTTCAGATTTGCATATCTTTTCCTTTCGGCATAGACTCATAACGACAGGGGATAACCCCTTCAGACAATCAAAACAAAGCCATGGTAGGAACAGGAGGAGAACCTCGTTCTAACATGAGTAAAATTGAAAGTCCGATTGTTTTAAGACCGGACGGGGGGAAAGGCCCATATAACGGCCCTTATATGCCCCCACAGCCATGTTAGGAACAGGAGGAGAATCTCGTCCTAACATGAGCAAAATTGGAAGTCTGGTTGTTTTAAGATCGGACGGAGGGAGAGGCCCATATAACGGCCCTTATGTGCCCCCACAGCCATGTTAGAAATAGGAGGAGAACCTTGTCCTAACATGAGCAAAATTGGAAGTCCGATTGTTTTAAGATCGGACGGAGGGAGAGGCCCATATAACGGTCCTTATATGCCCCCATAGCCATGTTAGGAACAGGAGGAGAACTTTGTCCTAACATGAGCAAAGTCGAAGGCCCGGTTCTTCTTAGATCAGATCGGGGGAGAGGCCCTACAACGCCCTTATGTGCCCCCACAGCCATGTTAGGGACAGGAGGAGAACCTCGCCCTAACATGAGCAAAGTCGAAGGCCTGGTTCTCCTTAGACCGGATGGGGGGAGAGGCCCTACAACGCCCTTATGTGCCTCCACAGCCATGTTAGGGACATGAGGAGAACCTCGTCCTAACATGAGCAAAGTCGAAGGTCCGGTTACTTTTAGACCGGATGGGGGGAGAGGCCCTATAACGCCCTTATGTGCCTCCACAGCCATGTTAGGTACAGGAGGAGAACCTCGCCCTAACATGAGCAAAGTCGAAGGCCCGATTACTTTTAGACCGGATGGGGGGAGAGGCCCTGCAACGTCCTTATGTTCCCCCACAGCCGTGTTAGGAACAGGAGGAGAATCTCGTCCTAACATGAGCAAAGTCGAAGGCCCGATTATTTTTAGACCGGATGGGGGGAGAGGCTCTCACAACGGCCCATATGTGCCCCCACAATCCTGTTAGGAATAGGAGGAGAACCTCATCCTAATCTGAGCTGAAATCGACTACATCAAGAATAGGAGGAGAACCTCATCCTGACGCCAACTAAGATCCGGTCGCTCAAGACCGGATAAGAAAAAAGAGAACCTTCTCGACGGCCTCTCTACGCTCCCGTGACCCCGTAAAAAGTTAGGGAGAACCCTTACCTAAAAAGAGGAGGAAGATGTGAAGGAAAAGCGATGGACTACATCAGTGAAAAATGGAAGCCAAACTATACCAAAGACACAAAGGACCTCGTCTCAATGAAGAAGGAGACCCCCATTAAAAACCCTCAGTCTTTAAGAGGGAACTCAACACAGGCCAAGGACAAATTGACTTCCTCAAGGCAACTCAAACGGCCCCCAAAAAAAAAAAAGAGAAGGAGAAAGTGAAAGAGAGACCTACGGTCATGAATGAAAAGACAAATCAACACGACAACGGCTAGGAACCTTCAAATGATGTCGACGTCGAACAAGTCAAAAGACAAAAGAAATTCGGTAACGACGATCTAATACAAGAATGAACAAGCATCTCTAGATACATCCGATGAAACCGTTGGCTTTTGTTCTCCGCCTCTTGGAGCCTTTTTCTCAGGACCTCGGACTCCGCCTCCGCATCCTTGTCCGCCTGCTACTCGTATGCCAGCTGGATCTTCAACTGCTGCAACTCGGTCCTCTCCTCTCCAAGGATGACGGATAGCTCTTCTATGGTTCTTCTCAGGGATCGAAGTTCGTCGGGGTCCCGAACAGGGACGAACTGAGCTCCTTCAGATAACTGCCTTTGAAGGCGGACAACCTCGTCGGTCGCCATCCTGAGCTTCCTCCTGTAGTCATCCACCTACTTGCACCAGCCGCCCCGATATGCATTGTAGTTCAACTCAACATCCTGGAGCTGTTGCTGAAGGTCGGAGAACTTCTTCGACCATTCTCGATCGTGGTCAGCCCGAGTCGAAAGCCAGGACGATCTTCCTTCCAACTGGTCGATCTTCTCCCGTGCAGCCGACAGCTCCACTTCAAGAGAGCTGATCTTGGAAGCCTGAGCCCAGGATCGATCGCTGGCGCGCTTCTGATGTTCCTCGAGCTCCTTCTCGAAGTTCGCCTTCTTCCGACTGTAATCCATGATCCCTTTCACGTGAAGGTTCCGGAAGTGGGTGGCCTCCGCAGTGACCTCTGAGTGGCTCTCCCTCAGCCTACGAAGTTCGTCCTCCATCTCCTTCAACTTTTTTGTTAAATGACGAACTTTCTTCCACAGATGTCGGATCATGGACTTCAGCGAAACTCCCTGTGGCAAGGAAAGCGCTTCAGCATGACACTACCATCGGGAGACAAAAGCGTCAAGGCGTGGCTCATTGCAGAAAAAAAGAAAAGAAAAGAGAAGAGAAGTCCCCCATAAGGAGGAGCCCAATTTTATTGATTAAATATTTCTTAAAGATAAAAGAAAAAAAAATTGCAGTGAAAGAAAAATACAAAGTCAGAGGTCTCAGACCTCCGAAGCAGGAGTTGGGGAGCTCGGTGTTCTTGAAAGGAGGGCTGCGGTGGCAGCGACAGTAGAAGAGGGTCTGACTTCATCTTCAGACGCCTCATCCAAGAAGCTGAAGTCAAGCTCGAGAAATTTCTTGATCATCTTCTCTTGGCAGAGCTCGAATCTTTTGATGAATGCATCTTGGCCGAACTTGACGTTCAGGTCCCTCATTTTGATGGAGGTCTTGAACTCCTCCACCGCTTGGCCCCTGGCCTCCGAGATCAGAACCGAAATCTGCTCCGTCAAATTTGCGACACAAAGAACGACTAGGGTCGAAATGGACGCTGATGGGCGGCAGAACTCTCAGATAGAAGAAAGGCGCCAACTAGACTCTCAGACGAAGTGAAGTCCCTGGAGGGAAGGAGTGGGTTTAAATAGGCAACAGGGCTTGGCACAGTCATGACGGTAGATATCCCCAGGCCGATCAATGCCTGCCACGTGTCCCACTCATCATGTCGTACGGTTGACTGCTGACGGGGCTATTATTGCGTGGCACTTGGGACAGCGCTCCAGCAGGAATTTCAAAAAGTCTCTTCGAATCATCCTAATTTGAAAAGACTCCGGCACACGTGATAAACACTTAATTTAAGTATTTTAAA
The DNA here is from genome assembly GCF_000442705.2 of Elaeis guineensis. Lineage (NCBI taxonomy): Eukaryota > Viridiplantae > Streptophyta > Magnoliopsida > Arecales > Arecaceae > Elaeis > Elaeis guineensis. The sequence continues at coordinate 59,810,409 of NC_026005.2, read as the reverse complement.
TTAAAAAATTATATTTAATTTATCTTATTTATTAAAAATTTAATGTTTCTTTCTATGTTTTACAAGAAAGGTGATCGCCGATACAAAGAGTCCGATTCATAGATCAAAAAGACTCAAGTTTAAAGAAATTTGAACTTAAAATAAAAATAAAATAAAAGAAAGATGCATCCGGTATTATAGAAAATGAAGATACTATGCAAGGAATCCAAAAAGATATAGATGTCATTGTAAAGAAACAAAAGTTTCTTTTTGGTATGTGAAAAGGTTGGTTCACGTTGATTTTCCCTGGGCGCATGTTTCACATGAATTCAAAACAAAAGGAAGTGGCGCGCATGAACGTCCGCGCGTGAACGTCCGCGCGTGGACGCAGGCAGGACGCGGCATGGACGCGGGCAGGATGCGCGGACGAGGGCGGACACGGCGAGGACGCGGGCACGGGTGCAGCATCGCGTGGGTGTGGGCGCACGTCAAACAAATGCTTATTAAAGGAAAAAAATTAATATTTAGAAATATTTTGAAAGATTTGTATTTTTTTAATCCCACATCGAAAAATCATGTAAAACTCCTCCCTCCTAACACCTATAAAAAGGCTTTTGTACTCCCATTAGAGGGGGAGCCCAGAAATTCTTCTAGAGCCTTGCATAGAGGAATAGAAAAGGACTACTTCATGAACAGCTAGGCTAGCAGTCTCGGGAGTAGAGAAGAAATTTTGTAACAACACAGAGATGGTTTATTGTTCTAAACTTTCCTGTATTTCTTTATATGCAATAAAGATTATGCTTTTTATTTAAATTGTCATGAGTTCTTTATTTGCACCCTTTCATATGCTTTTATTTATGCTTTCTTGTTAGATTAATATAAGGAACAACTTTTACTTTTCAGAGACGCGCTGTGATCTACGGATACGGGGCGTGCCGAGGAAAAAAGAGTTGTTTACCTAGTACTTTCTGGAGACGCGCCGTGATCTACGGGTACGGAGCGTGCCGAGAAAAGACATGTATTTTTCCTAAGATTTATCACATCTATTTAGTTAAAAAAGAGATACAACTCTGCTAGTGCAAATTAATTCAAAACTCCCGAGCTCTTTATTTTTTAATTACCTCAATTTTAAGATAATTTATTTTCTAAATCAAAAACAACGCTTCTTTCTTTTACCTTGCAATCTCAACTTAGCCCAAGGTCCCTGAGGATACGATCTCGACTCATCCTACCTACGTAGTAAGTAGAGTTATTTTTGGTGCTATCAACGACTACGCATCAAATTTTGGCGCTGTTACCGGGGATCTTGGCACGGTTGAATAAAAAAAAAAATTGAAAAAAAAAATTTTTTTTTTTTAAAAAAAAGAAGCCACTGACATTTCATAACACTTAACTAAAATAGCGTAACCTCAAATATAAAAATTTCTAACCTGATTGGACACCTTGTTTCCTTGCATTGCATCTCCATAATTAATCTTAAGGACAATAACCCATTAACCAGATAAGGTGGGGATTTGATCACCCTTTCTTGGCCCACAAATCACTCCCTTGCATTTGCATAACCTAGACCTTAATTTAAAATCAACTAGACGTCAGCCCTAGGAATTTCGAGCTCAATAGGATAAGAAAGCTCTAGAGTTGAACCGAGTGCGGATTAGTTAATTGCTCGGTGTCTAAGGCAAGTGGTTAAAGAAAATGGTTTTCAATTGGTTCCGTTGACTGACCTGGCCAACTCAGTTGGTGTCTAAGGAAAGCAACGAGCAGGAAACCTCCCACATCTTACACTTACCTGGCCGAGTCAGTTAGTCAGTCTTGAGCTTGGAGTGCTCAAAGGTGGTCTTGAAAGTTAGGAGCTGTCTAGATCTAAGTTAACCTTAGGATAGAGAGTTTATGATTGTTTAAGTTGATTGCAATTAACATCTAAACATTAATTAATTTCTTCCTTTTCATAGATTTAAGATTCTTAGGTTCTTCTCTTTAGATTTTCTTCATTCTTTTCTCACTTTATTATAAAAATATATATTATAAAAAAAAAAAATTTCTGTGTGTGCTCTACAGTATAATTGTAAGGTGTATGCTTGGCCGTAGATCGTTACGACCAGAAATCCAACCTTTTGATCCAGAAATAGAAAGAACCTTTAGAGCCAATAGACGTAAAAATATGGACCGAAATCAGGAGAATGATCCACCCAAGCAATTGAAGGAGTACTTTACTCCTTCCACATATACCTACTCTCCTTGTATTCAAGTGCCCCCTGTGGAGGCCACTCAATATGAAATTAAGTCCAGTATAATCCAAATATTACCTTCATTTTATGGACTTAGTAATGAGGACCCTTATAAACATCTTGAAGAATTTCTTGAAATATGCTCAACTGTCAAAATTCACAACTTCTCCGATGATGCTCTTAGGTTAAAATTATTTCCTTTTTCACTTAAGGACAAAGCCAAATACTGGCTACATACTTTGGATTCCATGACTATATCAACCTGGGACCAGCTGCAAGGAGAGTTTCTCAAGAAATATTTTTCTATAGGAAAAATGAATCAAATAAGAAAAGCTATAACTAGTTTTTCCCAATTAGATGGAGAAATATTTCATGAAACATGGGAAAGATTAAAGGACCTTATTAGAAAATGTCCCCACCATGCTGTACCCAAGTGGCAGTTAATCCAATTTTTTTATGATGGGCTCTCTGAAAGACATCGACAAATGGTCGATGCATCATGCGGTGGGACATTCATGTTGAAAAGTGAGGATGAGGCATGGCAACTGTTTGAAATTTTAAGTGAAAATTCATTACATCATATGTCTGCCTCTATTAGAGATAAATCCATGTTAAACCCAAAAAGAGATGGAATATATGAAGTAGGAAATGCCATAGATATCCATCAAAAGGTAGATGAACTGTCCCAAAAATTAGATCATCTTCTAAATACCGGACAATCCCCGATTCCACCTAATCCAATCCAAGAAGTTTGTGCATTGTGTGCAAGTCCGAACCATTTTGTTAGTGAATGCCCAGCCACACCTCAATTTTCTGAGTTTGTGCACGAGCAGGTTTAGCAAGCTCAAGTCCAACAAGCTCGCAGACCAGGAAACGATCCATATTCGAATACTTATAACCCCGGCTGGAGAAACCATCCAAATTTTTTTTGGAGACCACAACCAGTGGTTGGTCCTGCCACACCTCGACCTCAATATCAAGACCCAACATATGGGCATGGATCATACCATCAATTTCAAAATGTTCCTCAACCGTCTACTACTGGTCACAGCTCAGCTTTTGAGGAAAAAGTTCTGAAAGCACTAGAACGATTAGAAGTCAACACTCAGATCCTTAACTCCCACACACAATCCATTGCTAAGCTAGAGATCCAAATAGGTCAACTAGCGACTGCATTCAGTAGGAGGGAAGAAGGAAAATTATCTAGCCAATCCGAGAGCAATCCAAGAGGGCAATTTGTGATTGAGAGTTATAATACCCCAGAAGCTTTTTCTGAACATGTCAAATCAATCATGACTCTGAGAAGTGGGAAGGTCATTGAACACACTAGTAAAATCAATGAGACTGACCCTAAACCTCTAACCGAAGCCAAATCACCCAAAAACAAGGAGGACCTGAAAATAGAGAAGGAACCAACTGCACCGAAATTATCTTACTTGCCTAAAGCCCCATTTCTGGATGCCCTGAAAGCCCCTATTCCTGCAGATAAGAAGGAAGGAAAACTTGATGAGATGTTGGAATTGTTTAAGCAAGTCTAAATTAATCTTCTCCTTCTAGACGCAATCAAACAGGTCCCTGCTTATGCCAAATTTTTGAAGGATTTGTGCATCCAAAAACGTAAATCTAGATCACAAATCCCAAAGAAAATATGTCTCATTGAACAGGCTAGTTCTGTCTTCCAGCATGCCACTCCTCCGAAGCTTAAGGACCCAGGAGCCCCCATCATTTCCTATGTTATTGGAGATTATCACATTGAAAAAGCTCTTCTGGATTTAGGGGCAAGTGTGAATCTTTTACTTAGTTCGGTGTATGAACTTTTTAGATTCGGAGAACTGAAACCCACATCAGTCACATTACAGTTAGCCGATAGATCAATTAAGGAACCTCGTGGAATGCTTGAGGATGTCTTGGTTAAGGTAGATGAGTTTTACTTTTCAGTTGATTTTCTGGTTCTCGATATAGAATTAAGTGGCAATCCCAGACAAATTCCCATTATCTTAGGACGACCCTTCCTAGCTACGGCGAATGCATGCATCAATTGTAGGACAGGAGTCATGGACGTATCATTTGGGAATAAGAAACTGAGACTGAATGTGTTTGGTGCTTCCCAAGGACCATCAATGGATAGTTGCTTCGAAGTAGATACACTAAAAGACATTATAGAAGATGCAACACCCACAATTCTAGCACCTGACCCCTTAGATACTTGCTTGGCTCACTTTGGAGTGTATGACTTTAAGGGATATATGAAAGAAGTTAACATATTATTGGATACACCACATGATAAAACCACTCCTCCATGGACAATCAAGTATGAGCCATTGCTCATCTTTTATTGGTTTTATTGCATATGACGTCTGGCTGAAGACGTAAAACTTAGCGCTTTTTGGGAGGCAATCCAAATTTCTTCTATTTTGTTTTAACTGATCATCATTTTTTTTAAAGAATAAAGGATCACTCTGTATGGAAGAGTTTGTTAATAAACTTGACGTCTGGCTGAAGACATAAAACTTAGCGCTTGTTGGGAGGCAACCCAACGATTTCATATTTTTTTTTTTTTACTTTACCACAGCTGCAGAAATTTAGAACAAGAGCCTATTAATCAATGAAGCTATTTTCAACTTCCGAAGCAAAATTATCCCAGGTGCACTCTCTCCTGTTATTTTCTTTACTTTCCTACTCCATTGAGGACAATGTAGATTAAGTTGGAGGGGGGAAGGAAATTAATCAAATTCTCGAGTATGGTCAGAAATAATTAGTTTTGTGTATTCAAATTTTATTTTGATTAAGAGTCAATTAGGCATCCTAATAAATGAATGATTAACGGTCAAGATAATTTTAGAGATACTGAGGAATAAATTATTAAGAAAACCCAATGAATGATAGGGTTTAAACTAGACCAAATTTTAGGAGTGATTCTACAACGCTCTTCTTACTGATCTCAATAAAGAATCTGCTTCATGAGAAATTAGATGGAAAGATCGAGGTATGCAAAAATTCTCCTTAAAATTTACTTAAAAAAAAAAAAAAAAACAACATTGATTTCCTACTGAGTAACCGGGCCCTTTCGCCTAAGCGTTGTGGTTCGCGTAAAAAGGTAGGCAATGTTATATATTAAAAATAATAATAATAATAATAATAATAATATATATATATATATTAAGGGGACTAAATTGCAAGAAGATAATAAACCTCCTTCCCATTAAGTTAGAGGATTTAAAGAGTAAAGTGGGAAGTTGGTGAAAGAAAAGCTCTGAAATTTCTTTAGTTAATACTCAACCACTAATTGGGTCAAATTGATAATCCAATGAAATATCTCTTTAATGATCTGACCAAGTATCATCTACCTTTTGGGATGCCTAACCTAATTTTTGATTCAAAATCGAGTCGGTACACAATGCTGATATATCTATTTTACTCGAGGATGAGCAAAATTTAAGTTGGGGGGTGTGATAAACACTTAATTTAAGTATTTTAAATTAAAAAATTATATTTAATTTATCTTATTTATTAAGAATTTGATGTTTCTTTCTATGTTTTACAGGAAAGGTGATCGCCGATACAAAGAGTCTGATTCATAGATCAAAAAGACTCAAGTTTGAAGAAATTTAGACTTAAAATAAAATTAAAATAAAAGAAAGATGCATCCGGTATTATAGAAAATGAAGATACTATGCAAGGAATCCAAAAAGATATAGATGTCATTGTAAAGAAACAAAAGTTTCTTTTTGGTATGTGAAAAGGTTGGTTCACGTTGATTTTCCCTGGGCGCATGTTTCACATGAATTCAAAACAAAAGGAAGTGGCGTGCGTGAACGTCCGCACGTGGACGCGGGCAGGACGCGGCGTGGACGCGGGCAGGACGCGCGGTCGAGGGCGGACACGGTGAGGACGCGGGCACGGGTGCAGCATCGCGCGGGTGTGGGCTCACGTCAAACAAATGCTTATTAAAGGAAAAAAATTAATATTTAAAAATATTTTGAAAGATTTGTATTTTTTTAGTCCCACATCGGAAAATCATGTAAAACTCCTCCCTCCTAACACCTATAAAAAGGCTTTTGTACTTCCATTAGAGGGGGAGCCCAGAAATTCTTCTAGAGCCTTGCATAGAGGAATAGAAAGGGACTACTTCATGAACAGCTAGGCTAGCAGTCTCGGGAGTGGAGAAGAAATTTTGTAACGACACAGAGATAGTTTATTGTTCTAAACTTTCCTGTATTTCTTTATATGCAATAAAGATTATGCTTTTTATTTAAATTGTCATGAGTTCTTTATTTGCTCCCTTTCATATGCTTTTATTTATGCTTTCTTGTTACATTAATATAAAGAACAACTTTTACTTTCCGGAGACGCACCGTGATCTATGGATACGGGGCATGTCGAGAAAAAAAGAGTTGTTTACCTAGTACTTTCTGGAGATGCGTCGTGATCTATGGGTACGGAGCGTGCCAAGGAAAGACAGGTATTTTTCCTAAGATTAATCACATCTATTTAGTTAAAAAAGAGATACAACTCTGCTAGTGCAAATTAATTCAAAACTCCCGAGCTCTTTATTTTTTAATTACCTCAATTTTAAGATAATTTATTTTCTAAATCAAAAACAACGCTTCTTTCTTTTACCTTGCAATCTCAACTTAGCCCAAGGTCCCTGAGGATACGATCTCGACTCATCCTACCTATGTAGTGAGTAGAGTTATTTTTGGTGCTATCAACGACTACGCATCAACGCGCACATTAAATGCTAGGATATCTGAGGGCGATCGCGCGCAGAATTCAAGGGAGCAACTTCGGCTGTGAAAATTTCTCTATACTTCCTTCATTCGAAACTCAAACTCGAAAGTAGGGGGACTGATGTTGGGTATAAAATATCCCCCAGCCAAAATTTGTATCAGGAGTGGCCCTCCCAGGACTCTACCGACGTCCGACCTTGGGCGACATCTTTTCGATCCTCTCCGACAGTCGAGCTTCCGCAATGTTCTCAAGTTCTTCCGACGGATAAACTCCCGCAGCTCCATCCACAAGTGTCGATCGGATTCTCCCGATGGACGAACTCCTGCTGCATCTCCCGGGCTTCTCCAACGATAAGCTTCTTCAGTCGTCTATCAGGTTGCTCCAAGTGCTCTCTGGATTCCACTATCGGCTGACCTCCTACAATGGTCAACCGTTCTCCAGACCTCTTCCAGATCTTTTCCAACAGGATTCGATCGACTCCAATCCGAATTTCTTCCAGAACTTCGTTAGTGGCCGAACTTTCCCAACAGCAGATCTCCATGACGGACGGACTCCATCCAAGTTTCTACGACGGTCGACCGCCTTCCAAATTTCGTCCGAGCTCCTACGGGAGCCAGACTTCTGCCCCGAACTCCGACTGCAGGTAGACTTCGTCCGAGCTCCTACGAAAGTCGGACTTCTGCCCTGAGCTCCTATTGCAGGTAGATCTCATCCAAACTCTTACAAGGGCCAGACTCCGAGCCCCCATCACAAGCGATCTACTCCGAGCTTCTATTACAAGCGATCTACTCCGAGCTTCTACTACAAGCGATCTACTCCGAGCTACTACTACAAGCGGTCTACTTCAAATTTCTGCTACGAGCGGTCCACGTCAGATTTCTACTGTAAGCCTCCTTCCGAGCTTCTATTGTGAACGAATTTCTTCCAGACTTCTATTGCAGGCAGGCTTCGACCGAGCTTCTTCAATAAATGATCTCCATCCGAACTTCTACGGGAACCAGACTCCGACCGAACTTCTGTAGTGGACAGATTTCGGACAAACTCCTATGACACACGGGCTCCAGCAGCCGGACCCCTCCAGCGGGTGAACCTCTCCAGCACCATTCGACATCCACTGTCGGTCGATCTTCTGTCGGATTCTATATGAAATCGAACTTCATCCACAGAAAATCTCTGACCGAGCTTCGGCCGACAGGCCTGGACTCCCTGGCAGGCCACAGTAATGGCCATGACTCTGCTCCACTTTTTGTAACGGATCCCGTGCGGCTCCATCATGCTTTGGCAAGTCACGACAACGGACATCACTCCACTCTCCACAACAGGCTCCACGTGGCAGGCCACGACGATGGCCACGACTCCACTCCATTACTCTCCACAACAAACTCCTCATGGCCCCGAATGGCCCACTACCAAGCGGTTACAGACGTCGCTATCAATCTGTTGCGCCCTCCACCTATAAAAAAAAGACTCTCAAATACGTTATTCTCTAAGCTCTAATCTCTATCTCAAAACTCTGCTAAAATTTTCGTTCGAGCACTCCATTCTTGTTGAGGCAGAGAACTGACTTAAGCGTCAGAGGATCTTGCCGAAGCACTCCCAACTCTGATTTAGACTTTCTTTGCAGGTCCCGACGGTGACCGCGACTCCCTCGACTCCAGCTTCTCCGACGTCGGTGGATTTTTGCACCAACAGCTTCCATTCTTGACACCTAGTGCAATACATATTTATATATACAAATTACTTGTCCAACAAGAATTAGAACATAACTCCTAGCCAAAATAGGTATCCTAACAGACTACTAAACTAATTTAAAAAGTAAGCAAAACTAATAAATATGAAAATAAGTTTCATCTGGTTTATTTTCTAATGTTCGCCGGTGTATTTATTCTAGATTGGTATAATAAATCCATTAAAAAAAAAAGAAGAAATCTAATACTAGAATATACGGAATCCTATCATCTACTAGCATTAAAACAAGGCTATAAAGATTATGGTACTCCTCTAGCACTACAATCTCAAGGGTGCCCACCTCTTACATTGCACGGTGGTCACTATTGTCGGGGTCTCAATTTATCCCAATAAGTGTGAAGGCAGCTTAAGTCAACGCCCTCTTCACTACCTCTGCTTGAACCCCTCTCAAATCGAGCAATTGATAATCATTTTTTCCAAAGCTAGATCCAATGCTTAGGTCCAAAGAAGCAAGTCATCTTGGATTTGTGTTAGATGCCTTAGGAAGAAAGTAGGAGCTAATGAAGTGATGTTCGGGAAAGGAAAAGAAGTTAGGCTTTCATTATCCTCTTTCGGTGGTTATGGAGGTGGTTCGGGGCCTCCATGGACCTCGATCCCATGGATTTAAGTAAAAAAAAAAAAGAAGATGATGGATGTCAAGGTCACTCAAGACTCACCTAAAAAGGAGGCTTCGGCCTCATCGCCTCATCAATTTGATGGTTGTTCTAGTTCAATTGCTATGCACCATAGTCGATCATGGTGCAATTTATGTAAGGCAACTATTATTTTTCATTAGGACATGCCTCGGCCATCAATGGAGGATAAACCTACCCTCTAAGAGCATTTTAAAGAGGTAGTAGCATCGAGCCCACTGCCTACCCCAATGGTGGTGACAGCCTCCTGTTGGGAATAGTGTCCCAAAGCCAATCATCAGCCTGTTGACGGTTGTGCTCATTTTTGTATATGTACATGAATTATGAATTAATAAAAATTATTTTGGTATTTTTCATCACAAAATATTTCATTTTCTAATGAACTCCTATGTTGTGGTGAAGTCCTTAGGACTATTTAGACTCGACAAAGAAAAATTTATCGTTTAGTCCTTAAATCTGTTCGCGACCAAATGATACGTTGTTACCAAAGACGACAACGTTTATCAAGTATAGATTGTTGTATGCCATATAGGTTGGTTGTCCTCTTAACCAATGAGTGTGGAGACACTGTTATGGCATACAGGTGAGATGTAAGGGTACATCTGCACTGAACGTGATCGACTCCGGAGCTATTTCTGCTGTCAAGATTTGTTTCAATGAAATATGAGTATAAATGTTCCTCCGATCTGAGACCGCCACGGTGACTTGCAAGCAACTCACTGCACTTAGGCACTGGACTACCTGAATTTCTAATTCAGTGACGGAAGGCTGCTGGGTGTAGTCAAGTACTTGACTTGTCGGTGCGTGTGTCAAGATGGGATTGACCACTCCAGTTTAGGAGCTGTGTACAGTCGTATTTCAATTTAGCAAAACCTTGGTCAGGGTAGTCCTTGTGAGGAGTCACAAGACTTTGAGTTGAGCACGATTCGGATGATCTAATCAGGGTTGACAGTTTAACCCTGAGTCATCATAAACACAGAGGTCAAAAGGATGAATTATACAGTAACCATATTCATGTAGGTTCTGAGTGTTGCGATTGTGACTATTCGACCTATCCGATCATCGGGTACCATTGCTAGATGGTCACTTCGATTAGTACAGAAATTGGTTCCTGTGCTACCGGCTTAGGTTCGAACCTGCGGGATCACACACATTAAAGGTTTCTATCTGATCTGATGGCTGATGAGGAGTTCTAATGCTCATGGACTATGAGTCCTACATGTTTGAAACTCTGTGATCGAGAATCAAGATTCTCTGATCATGAGTCCCACATATTTTGGGTACCGGGGTCAAGAGTCCCACTGGTTTGGGACTCTTCAATCAGGGTTACATGTCGATGAATTCTGATGCCCGATTACCCATCGAATTTGGATTCAATATTTATGAGAGATTTAATTAGTAATTTGATCACTAATTAACTCAATTTGATTGAGTAATTATTTTTGGATCAAATTCAATTGAATTGGATTTGACCCGATTAGGTTAAGAGTTGACCTAATCGTCGAGATGGTTTGGTCCTTGATTTGATCAGGGGTTGGGCTTAATCAATTCTTGATTTGATTAGGATTTTATTGAGTCTAATTAAGCCTAATTTAGTTAGGTTTAAATTAGTCTAATTGGGCCTAACTTATTTGGTTCAATTAGGTTGGTTTAAATAATGAAACCACCTTGACCCATTCTCCCTGCGCCACCTCACTTCCACTGCGCCCATTTGAATTCACGAGAAGAAAATTCTCATGCATTTTTCCTCACGCAAAGCCCTCCTCATGCCCTACTTTAATGCATCAAATGAGTGGATAAGGATGATTGGTTGGCCATTCAAATTCAAAACAAAGTTTGAATTTGAATGAGCAACCAATCTTGGCGCCTTGACCTTATCCTCTTTTAACGTCCCATTTATTACACGAGAAAATATTTCTTATGAAATCACTCACACACAAATTAAGCCATGCCCTCCTCTTCTCATGCCCTTAGTGGATAGGAATAAATTGATTTTTATTTGAATTTAAAATTTAATTTGAATTCAAATGTGCAATTACTCATCTTTATCCTCTCACGTGGATAAGACGTTTGACATTATTTTAAAAGGAGGAGAAGAGTGGGGCATGTGCAAGAAAAATTTTGGAGAGAAAATTTGGGTGTGAGGAATCCTTGTGTATGAGGTGAAGGTCCATATCCTTCCGAGAGAAAAAAAAAGAAAAGAAAGAAAAAAAGTGGGCATGGTTTCAGTGAGTTCCCCAGGGTTTCAGCCTGGGGTTCGGGAAGTGAGAAGGTGAGCTACTAGTATCGTGAGCCCACCAAATTTTAGGAAGATCTTCATCATCCTCTCAAGCATATTTGCTGATGATCCAGAGCATCCAAAGAATCGACAGACATCGATCGAAGGAGTTCGATCAGCATCGACCGTCGGAAGGACTCTACAACGAGCTAGCACTCGTGAGGAGTTGATCAGATGGAAAACTTCATGTGAATGATCCACAGAGACTAGACACGCTGTGTGGCTGTATCGCGATGATCAGACTCTTCCAACGTTGATCAGATTGCGACGATCTACTATCCGCATAAAGATATTATGTTCTGAACACATTACAGTAAAGTGTTTATTGTTCAAATTTGAATTTTAAATTTAAATGCATGCATGCTATATATCATATTTAGATCCTAGTGTAGGATAAATTTATGTTAATTAATTAGATTAATTAATATTTTTTCACTATAAAATCATAATTTTAAAAAAGTTTTAAAAATACTATTTTACCCCTGCACTGAATTTCGTCACAAATGGTATCAGAGCAAGGTTCTAAGATATGATATATATATTTGCATGCATAGATTAAGTTATAATCTAAAAGTTTAAATTTAAAATTTAAAATTTAAAATTTAAATTTTTAAAAGTTGTTCAAAATTTAAAATTCAAAAATTTGAAATTCAAAATTTAAAATTTAAAATTTGAAATTCAAAATTCAAAATTTAAAAATTTAAAATTCAAAATTTAAAATTTAAAATTTAAAATTTGATAGAAATTTCAAATTCAAAATTCAAAATTCAAAATTTTGAAATTTGAAATTTATTTGAAATTTAAAATTCAAAATTTAAAATTTAAATTTTAAAATTGGTATATTTAGATATACTTGATTCAAGTAGCAAGTAATCGAATTGGATTGGTTGCCATGACCGTCCGGTCATAGGAGAAAAGTAGGGTTTAAAGGTCCTCTCCTCCCATTCGATGGGGTCTCCTATGGCGGTAGGGGTGCCGCTGTAATTATATCCCATGCAGATGAAGCAGCGAAAGAAATTAATTGTATAGGTTCAATTATAAAATTTATCATAAATATATTAGATTAGATCTAAAAAAATATTCATGATTTATTTTGATTGAGTTATTTTCTGTTATGTAATTAGCAATAGGATTGCTATTTATGAAATGTGCAGATTGCTATTTATGAAATGAGTCAACATATTTGGTGAACAGAAAATAAAACCTTTCAAATTTGAAAATTATTTTCAAAATATCAAACCCTGACCCATTAGTCCAAATACTAAATTAAAAGAATTAAGTGTTGTCTAGTAGGTCTAGAATTGTGAATTAAGATCTAAGACAATTGCATAAACTTGTGGATCAATGGGTTAGATAGATTAGGTCCATAATTGAGTTAGACCTAAGGTTAGCTTAAAGAAATAGACTAAATTAGAGTAATTGATCAAATCTAATCAAAAGTTGAATTAGATTAGGTCAAGAATACTCTAGACTCAACTCCAATAGTTGTAGTTGAATGGGTCCATGTCTTTAATTAGACCAAGATAGACTTAATTCATGGCTACGCGGTGGAACCCAATTTACTAAGTTGATCAAATTAAAACTAATGAACCGGTTGGTGTCTAAGGTAAGTTTGGCAGTTTGACCAGTGGTTTTTAAGCGGGAGCTACTCGCAGTGATTCGATCTCTGACGAGTTAATGGCATATCCCCACCACTGATCTCACTTACCTGGCCAACCTAGTGAATTAGGTTTTGATTAGATCACTTGATGATTAGGGCTCACCCATGTCATTAGGTAAATCAGTTTGACTGATTTAGGTGCTCCTAATGCTGGCTTAATTTAATCCTTTTTAATCTGACTTGGTGAAGTCAGTGGGAGGATTGAAATTGGCTGGTAATTTATCTTCTCATCTATTCTTTAATAAAATCCTCAAAAATTATTAGGTCCTAAAAATGATTAAGTTATATTGATAACTAAGTCATAGCCTCCCATTAAGTGAGTGATAATGAGTCCATTAGTTTAATAATCATTGGAGGCCCAAAGGCCTGGTGCTTATTGACTAATGGAATTATCATTCATAATATGATAATTTGGTTTGAGTCTTTCTGATGGTGGTCAGGTTGGCCGGCCAAAGTCGGGCCTGATCATTTATTGGTCTGATTCATCAAATCAAATCATGTTAATGGTTAGACCTAACCAGATCTTTTCAGTGGAGGCCAAAGCCTACTGATTAGGTTCTGAGGCAAAATCAATTATTAGAAGTTGTTTAGAGAAACAACTGGTTATGAACCTACCCATAGATACACATGGATTGACCAACCAAAGTTGGGCTCGTGTGTAGTCTGTGTGGATTCTAGTACCCACTAAGAAATTAAAGTAATTCCTCGAATTGGAGGTTGAGGCTACCAATTCGTAAAAATAATGAAAGAAACTTTAGACTAAAGTCCAAGTCTTTAGTATTAATAATTTATGTACTAATATAGGTCTGGTTTTTTTTTATGCAGCTATGGCCACTACCCTATCGCTCCGATCATTATTTGATAATGACAAGCTCATGGGATCTAATTTCGATAGCTGGTATCGAAAATTAAAAATTGTTCTTGAGCATGAGCGGATTCTTTATGTAGTAACGGATCCGGCACCTGAGGAGCCAGTCCTGAACGCTAGAGGGACAGTCCGAGACACTTACCAGAAGTGGCTCAATGACCGCACCACTGTCCGGTGCATAATGCTGGCGGCAATGAATGATGAGTTCAGCCGTAGGTTTGAGAACGCCCAGCCACAGGAGATGCTTCAAATGTTGAACGACTCTTTTGGCATGCCTGACGACGTTGAAAGGCACAAAACTAGTTGTGCCATTTTCAATGCTCGGATGAGGGATGGAGCCTCAGTCACTGATCATGTACTATACATGATCGAAATGATTGAGCGCCTAAGTAAACTGGATTTTCTCCTGCACGAGCAGCTCGGTAAGGATGCGATCCTTAATTCTCTGCCCAAGTCCTTCCTTCCCTTTCTTACTCATTTTCGAATGACAAAGCCTACAGTGAACTACCATGGCTTGTTGGGGTTGCTGCAGAATTTTGAGAAGGATCACCAGCTCCATAAGGAGTCGGTGAATGTTGTGGGAGGGTCTTCTTCTAGTCGTCGACCTTTTAAGAAAGGGAAGAAGAATAAGAAGAAGAAGAATAAGAAGGTGTAGCTGCATGCTGGGATGTCTGCACAGGGTCAGACCAAGAAGCACAAGCCCGACCAGAGCCAGGCGGAGTGCTTCTTTTGTAAGAAGCAGGGGCACTGGAAGAGGAACTGTCGTCTATACATTGTCTTACTGGACCCGAACAGGCTAAAGAAGAAGCAAGGTACTTATATGATAACACCTTACAACTTTTCCATTTGTGATACTGCTGCCTGGGTATTGGATACTGGAAGCCCTTATCATATTTGCAATTCGATGTAGGGTCTGCAGGTCAGTAGGAGATTTGATGAAGGTGAGAGGTTCCTGAATGTTGGAGATGGAAGCAAAGTTTCAGTTCTAGCATTAGGAATCATGAACCTTGTAATCAATTCTCGAAATATAATTCTGAGTGAATATCACTATTGTCCAAGCTTTTTATTAAATATTATTTCTGTAGGCTTTTTGGCCATGAACGGTTATCAATTTTTAATAAAAAAAATGTTTGGAATATCATTTTGAATGGTGTTACAATGTTTGTTGGACAACTTAATAATGGAATTTACTTTCTATCACAACCTGTTAATGTGGTTCAAACCTCCGGTAAATGCCCTAGAATAGATAATATGTCAGAAGTCTACCTTTGGCACTGTAGGCTAGGTCATATCAATAAGAACAGGATAAACAGGTTGGCTCAAGAAGAAATTCTTGAAGTAGGTGATTGTGAATCACTTCCAACCTGTAAGTCCTGTCTTCTTGGTAAAATGACCAAGTCACCTTTTACTGGAAAAGGTGAGCGAGCCAGTGAACTCTTGGCTCTGGTACATTCTGATGTATGTGGACCCATGAGCTCAAGTGCAAGAGGTGAATATTTCTACTTCATAACCTTCACAGACGACCTATCAAGGTATAGGTATGTCTATTTAATGAAGCATAAGTCGGAGTCGTTTGAAATATTCAAACTATTCCGAAATGAGATAGAAAAATAAACTTGAAAGTGTATTAAAACTCTTCGATCTGATCGAAGAGGTGAATACATTTCCAATGATTTTCTGACATATCTTGGGGAGAATGAGATTCTCTCTCAGTGGACACCTCTTGGAACACCACAGCATAATGGTGTGTCTGAAAGGAGGAATCGGACCTTGTTGGATATGGTTCGATCCATGATGGGGTTTGCTGGTCTGTCGATCTCCTTTTGGGGATATGCACTCAAATAGGCTTGTTACCTTCTAAATAGGGTTTCGAGTAAGTCTGTAACCAAAATACCATATAAAATATGGATAGGACGTAAGCCAGTACTCTCGCACCTTAGGGTTTGGGGTGTCCGACTTATGTTAAACGTTTAATTACGTACAAGCTTGGACCTAGGTCTGACAAGTGTAATTTTATAGGATATCCAAAAGAGACCAAAAGATATTACTTCTACCTAGCTGATGAGCAAAAAGTGTTTGTCAGCCTTAAGACAATCTTTTTGGAAAGAAAGTTCCTTGGTGAAGGGATTGTTGCCTCTAAGATCGAACTTGATGAAATTCGACAAGTGAAAAATCCAACGCAAGTTGCTGAACCTAAATCGGATTTGATTAGATCAGATCCGGAGCTCATTGTTCAAGCACCCTTAAGGCGATCAGATCCGGAGCCCATTGTTCAAGCACCCTTAAATAAAAGAAAGTGTCTCGGATTTTTGAATCCGTCCTTAATTATAGATGGGTATTTTAATCAAAACAATATAAATCACTACAAACTATAAATCGTAGTGATAATAAGAAGATAAATCTATGATCTTATTCTTAACATAGCTTATCTCACTGAGCATGAATTGAATCTTTGGATCATAACTCATCTCTATGTAGTCATAAACTATTTGAGATTAAGTACCATAAAACAAAAAAAAATACTACTTGAATATATAAATAAAATTATAAAAATTATTTATGTTTGCCAAATATTCAATATTTATCAAACAGAAAGCAGCTTTACAACATTCAAATAGTTGATTGCATAATAAAAGAAAATATAATAATAAGAATAAAATATAAAATATAAATATGAATTTAAGGACTTCATCTACTCATCTGAAGATGAAGGATTTAATTGCTCATGAGTTGGATCTCACTCACCATCAACAGCTCCATCTTCTTTGCATATTGGAAAAAAAGTTAAAGAAGAAGAAGATGCAGAATCTCCTTATGCCGCCAAAGACTCTCTCCCAAAATTCCAACACCTGACAACCTTCCTCTCTTCCTCTCTCTTTTTCTCCAATTTTTCCATACTTTTTCTCTCAATTTTGCTCTCCTTTTTCTCTCCACCCCACACCCCTTTTTATAGCCTTCAAAACCTCCTAAGAGTCTTAGTCATCCAAGTCTCCTAAACCTTCACATCTGTCTCTTTTTTTTCTTTTTATTTTCTTTTAAAACCCTAAACATCTCTATCTCATCCCAGCATGTTTGAACTGCACCTTAGGCTGCACAAACTTGCTCTCGCATGAAGTGAACCATGCCTGCTTTGCGTGATCGCACCCATGCGCATGCATGACCATGCTTGTGCCTGCTTGCATCAACCATGACCGCACCCATCTATTAGGACCATGCTTGAATCGCCTTCATGCCTGCACACCCGTGTGAAGCCCTATGAGCCATGTGGATGGACTGTGGCTACTGTTGTCGTACACCATGCGTAGACTGTGCAGTTTTGTGACCTCACTCCCCTATCCACCGTACGTGGACCACGTGGCCTTATCTATGCTCCGTACATATGGACCACATACTCTTATTGTGTGCCGCATGTGAGCCTTCCTTTGGGTGTGGGCCATGCTGTTGTTGAACTTTTGGGCCGTGTGCTCATTTTTGTGACTGAAAACTTGGCTTGGTGATCGTGCAAGTGTGTGTGATGGGCTGATAGCATATATTCATTGAAAATGGTTGGTTTGTGAATAATTCTCCATGATTAATATTTTCTGAATAAGAAAATAAGAAGCATCAAATACTAAATAATAGAGATTAAATAGCATAGGTTTGAATACTTCTTATGTCATATTGTTGCACTGATCAGGATTTCTAGGTTATCGATTCTGAGGAGGAGTTTTGGATCATCAGCATCGAGGTAGGGTTCTGGACTATAACTGACCTCTTGCTAGATCTCCTTGGATTAGGGAGAGCTTCAGGTCTTCCTTCTTTTCCTCGATCAGGACATCAACCGAGATCTCTTGCTTTTCGAAGGCTTCTTTGGCTCAAGCATATTTTTTAGTCCGATCTAGAATCTCGATGGAGTCATTCAAATTTTTTTTCTCTAGAAAGAAGAGGAGAGAGTTCTTTTGAAGTCTACCTTTCAGGATGGTCATTGCGGCCGATTGGTCCAAATCACGTACTTTCAGAATGGCTACATTAAAATAGCTCACATAGGCTCAGAGGGATTCTCCTTTCCTCGGTTTGATGTTCACCAAGGAATCAGATTTTCGGTATTATCTCTTGCTACTAATGAAGTGGGCTATGAATGACCAACTCAACTGACCGAATGAATGAATGGACCTTGACTTCAAACTTGAATACCAATTCCAAGCTGCCTTTTTAAGTGTTAAGGGGAAGGCTCAGCATAGAATTTCATTGTTTACTTCATTAAGGAGCATGAGAGCCTTGGAGCTCTCCAGATGATCCATTGGATCGGTTGAACCATCGTAGTTCTCCAACTATGGCATTTTGAAATTGGTGGGCAGTGGCTCCTACATGATCCTATTGCTAAAGGGAGGATCTATATAGAAGTTGGCCCGATCATCTCAGTCCACAGTTTAATGTAGTGTCTCAATTCGTTGGTTCATCTCTTGAAGTTTGTGGTTAACATTAGCATCACAGGCCATGTAAACCTCTGTGTGGCATGATAGAGATCGGCCCAGGGTAGATCCCTTACTAGAGTGAGGGGTGGGAGAGCATCTTTTCCATTTGAAACTCCTAGGTTGACTCAATCGCATCTGCCTTCCCCACTCAAAAGGCTAAGGTGGTTGCTGCTGAGACACCTCTTGTGTAAGGTTTGGCTGCTGCATGGCATGGACTACTGTGGTCAATACTGGCATCTGAGTGAGCAGTATACTGAATTGATCTTGGTTCCACCCTGCAATCGATTGAGACGGCTGTGGAGGTAGATCCAACTGCTATGTCGGGGCATGGTTTTTGATCGAATTTCATTTGGTTGGCCCATTGTGGCATTGGAACATCGTGATGACGTTCTACGTAGGGCATTGTTGCCAATCTTGTACTCCTTCCTGAAAGTGGTCTGAACCCTTCCTCTAGTGTCAACCTATTACTGTAGATTTCTGACTCGAGTCAGTCTGGCTAGAGCTAGGTGGTGATTGTAGGATGGTGATGGTAAAACAGTGACGGTAGGACTTGCAAAATAAGTCACTAATTAGAGTTGACTTTGATGGAGACCCTCCGATGCTTAAGTCAGAAGTCTGGAATAGATTGGAAGGAGCGCATGAGAGAGAGAGATTGCATACCTTGTGGTCCCCTGGTTGCCTCTACTTATAAAGGTGAGAGCTGTAAGAGGGAAGAGTTGTTTGAGGCCATCCTGGCTGCTTCGATCATGCTACTCTAGGATCTTTGGTCTGATCATCTAGGATTGGACAATTATTGTTGCCTTATTTGCTTTGTAGCCAGCTATTCCCAACGGTCGTCTGGTTTGCAAAGATGCACGGGATCTCCTAACCATCCCTTTCGAATATATGAATTGAGGCTAATTGATGCTCTCTGGGATTAATGGAAGTTGGGCTCAGTTGAGGTATGGGCCGATGGCCAACCACGGGTTGATTGTGATCGAGATCAACTGATATCTTCGGTTCGGGTAGTAAAGATCTATCAGTCACAAGAAGAAAATTTTTTTTCACAAATCAAACGAGTCTTAGGTTTGGGCTCGCCGTTGAGATGACTGATATCTGGGCCATTAGCATCGCTCTTCTATAAACATTTAGGTCACTAAAATCTATCATCTGGAGACTCGGAGGCCACAAAATTGGGTCTCGACAAGTTCCCCAGCCGTTCTCCATAGTAGTGAGAGACAACCAGAGCTAGGGTTTCGATGAAGACAGTGGCCATGGATGGCACCCTCACAAGTGCAGCCTCCATCGCATATCAGAAGCAAAAGATAGAATAGTACAAGTTCATTCTTGTCTCCATCCTTTGCTTTGCTCCCACCGACATATCTCAGGCCAAGCGCTTCATCGATCATAGCATCACCCCCTCTCAATCCTCCTAAATTAGGGTTTTGTTCTCCTTGTCTACTTCTCTGTGGTTTTGATCGGTTTCTTCCTTTATTTGTCACATGGTAGTGATCTTGGATGCTATTCCTCTGGTGGTCTTGAGGCAGTTGCTTCAAACATTCACGCAGGAGCTGGAAAAGCTGGAGCCCGACCTCTAGAAGGAGATTGCCTACTATGCCCTAACTTAGATGCAGCGCACAGCTATCGCTTTTAAAGAATAGATCTTTTTCTTTAGGGACCATTGGTTTGAGGGTAAAAAATTTATCCATGAATCTATATTTTTCTGAAAAAATATTTTTTAGATAATATTTAGATAAAAAAATAATTTATTCGTATACTTTTATGCATTAAAAAATGACTCAAAAATCAATCACTCATGTTCTTTTGTATTACTAGTTTTCTAGATAAGTTGCTAAGATCTATACATATTTTTATAATATCTTTTATTATATAAATATTATTATATATAATAGTATAATATAATATAATACAATATAATATGATATTTTATTATTATAATAAATTATAATATTATATTATATTATTTTAATATCTTATATTAATGATTATTATATTATATTATATTAACATCTTATATTAATATAATAATATAATATATAATAATATCTTATAATATATTATATTATTTTAATATCTTATATTAATATAATATAGTATCATATATAATATAATATTATTATATGAAATAATATAGTATAATATATTATATTATATTATATTAATATATATTATTGTTTATAAAATATATTATATTATATATTATTATTATAATATTATATAAATATTATTATATATATAATAATATATTATTATATTATTATATTAATATATATAATAATATAATATAATATAATTAAAGTATTATATTATTTTAATATATTATAATATAATATTCTATATTATTATATAAAAATATAATATAATATATTAATATTAATATAATATAATGTAATATAATATAATATGATATGATATGATATATTATATCATATCATATTATATTAAATTATATTATTATTATAAGATTAAAGATATATTAAGTAAAGAAATTATTTTTTTGATTGACGAAAAAATGATTTAGTCACCTCCTCGGTAGATAAGATTTTCTCTCATTTCATGATAAATAGTATCCATAGGAAAGTAACTTACTCACCTTGAAAAGTATAAAAATCTGGATAAGTTGGTCAATGAGAAAGTTGATCAACTTTTTCTTGTTATTTATCCACAAAAAAATAAGCCTTACATCTTAGTTGAGAGAGAAGAATACAAGAGAAAAAAAAAGAATGAGAGGGAAAGTTAATATTTTTTCTTAATTGAAAGTTTTTTTATAAAAGAAAATGAATGAAATGGAGAGAAATGGAGGGAATACAACTTTTTTCTCCAAATCGAGTGAATTTGGCGAGAAAAAAATTAAAAGTAAGTAAATTTTTTATAATTTTCATCTTACCCCTTTAATAATATAAAATAAAATTATTGTTACATCTCAATCCAAAGGCTTATTTCAACCGTCCCACCTAAACCTCTTATCCGATTGAGACTCTTATGGATAGAAAAACTCAATGAAAACAAAAAGAAAGATGGAAAAAATTAAAGGATAAAATCTTTTCTTTATTTTTTGCTTAGATTTGTTAGGTTCTTTCAAGGGTATAATATAAAAAAAGGTTGTAACATTTTCTTTCTTTTTATTTTTTCTTTGCTTCCAATCAAGAAAGAAAGAAATTATTTTTTTTTCTTTCTCTAAAATCTCAATTAAGAGGAAAGAAATATTTTTTTTTATTTTCTTTTCTCTCCTTACTAATATTTTTTTTTCTTCTCCAAACTCCTAACCAAAACATTAATGTCATAACGCTTTTCCTGATATTTTTCATTATGCCGGGCTCATTAAAGCTAGAATGAGGCACTCAAGAAGGGGTAAAAAGTGGTGATTAAAATGAGATTGGGAACCCCATGTTTATTAATTAGATATAATGCTGGAATTCTCGCGAAACATGGGTCTCCCCTCCACAAACCCCCCCCCCCCAACTTCCATTTAAAGTTTTATGTCAGCATTTTGACAGTGAAGTTTCTTTATTCGTGCGTGCAAGCAGATGAGAGATATACGCTTATCAGTGCAAATTTTATAAATGGTAAAATGTTGAACATAAACTGCCTTGTGGCCCTTGATGGTACAACTCAATCTTATTAGCATATTTCTAAGTTTGATGTTTGCACGACAGAGTCCATGAGAAGCCACCTAAAGGCATTGCTTTGGAAGAAAAAAGTATAGATTTGATCCCGTAAAGCAACTCTTTTGAATAGCTCTGTAGGAATGTCCACCCCTCCCCCTCCTTGTATTAGGCTTCTTCATTTGCATCTATGATCTTAAGGAATATGATTATTAGGTATGGCTGCTCCTATCAAAGGAAAAGAAAGAGACCTATTTGAAGGATCTCAAATGACATCATCACACAAATTTAAAGGTCTTAGATTTTAGGGGTCTTTTTTTTTAAATTGCTTTTCTTTTTTCCCTCTAAGGATTTTGAAATTGTGGGAGACTAGTTAGGAACTTATAGCAAGAAATTTAATTGGGTTCCTAGTTTGTTTATTTGTGGGTTCATGGAATAATACGATAACAGGGGCTATTATTATTAAAAGATTTAATATTCATTTATACCCGCTTTTGGAACTCGAACCTGCACCCACTTCTCAGCCATTTTCTACTTTCATCTTCTTATTTCTACTTCTATGTATGTGATTCAGTGCCTGCATTTGCACCCACTTGCTATTCTAGCAACTATGGCTCTATGATATAACATTTCCTTATATAATTTATGAAGATTAAAAAGATGTCTATTTATTAAGATATAGGTTAGAATTCTCCCATCCTCATTCTCCTCTCTATCTATTTATATTTTGTCTTTTCTTTAGAACACATGTTTCTTGACCACACTTTTCTGAATTAATTATTTTTTCTATTTTTCTATTTCTTTCTTTACTCTTGGCTTAAGAGGGTTGTTGCTCAACGTCATTCCTCTCACATCAAAGTGTAATTCTTATTGTTAACTATCTGCTTATTCAAATGCTTATTTTGTTGATATTGCAACTTAATGCTGTCTAATGGGATTTCAAGATGCCCTTTTCTTCTCTTTTTTTGGGGTTTTCCCAGGTCGTCTTTTCTGTTCCTATTGACTATTACTTTAGTTGAAACTATATTAATTCAATATCTATGCTTATTTTAGTTATATGGGAAATGATCAATATTCCACCCAGAAGGTTTGAATTAATTAAGCAACCTAGCCGAGAATATTTCATGGCTTTCACTTAGGTGGCAATGAGTTGGGCCAATGTGGATTCATGTCAAGTTCACCTTGTTCGTAATCGGCACAAGCTTGAGTAAAAGTCGTTGGCTTATAAGTGCCCAAGAACAGCCTAAAATTCATGGCACTATATTGAACTCTTAATCCAGCTTAAGGATAGCAATGGATAGGGTTTGGATAGGATATTGTACTACCCATCTCCAAATCCGAACTTAATACTTTATATCTAAATCCTATCCGATATTCGAACGGATAAGAAAAAGGATACCCATCTCCATACCCAATAGATTTCGGGATACCCATGGATAACCCATTTTTTCATATCCAACCCATACCCACCTCATACCCATCCTATATCTAAAAAAATAAATAATCAAAATAATTTTATGCATATTATCAACCAAAATAAAATTATCAATTCAACATAGAATACAATTTATAAGTCCAGATTTATAGAAATCAAATATAGAAATAGAATTATAATTCAACATAGAATATAACTATTAAACCCATTATTTTATCCATGAAAATTCAATATAGTGCTGAAAAAATAGTGAACTTGAATATCAAACTTTCAAATAATTCTACAAAATGACAACTGCAACTCCACAAGTCATTCAAGGCAAATAGTAGCCTCTGCAATAAGTAATCAAAAAAAATAAATATATAATTAAGCAAATATATATAATAAAATTAGAAAAATAATCATAAAATAAAAATATTATTATCTGAATAATCCAAATGACCATCATCATCATCATCATCACCATTTGTATCTAACAATCTATCTACTAATAATTCAAAATAAGATAAGCACATTAATATAGTGAAAAGTATACAAACTAATAGACAATATTAAATTTAATTTATTTTTTTTAGAAGTCAATAACTAATTTTGAGCATACATCAATGCCTCAATTATTTTTGCATGGAGTCAGCTTCGATGAGGACTCATAAGTCTACCACTTGTAATAAAACTAGATTTAAAAACAACTGTAGATGCATGAATAGCAAGCACATCTCTAGTAATAGTTTGCAATATAGGATATTTTGGTTCATATTACTTCCACCATACCAAAATATCAAAATTATCAGATCAAGGCAACATATCATCCTCTAAATAATAGTCCAACTCAGTCATAACTGTTACTTTAGCTTTTTTTTTTAATTTGAATAAAACAAAGTAAAGCACTATCATCATAATCAAGCTTTGACTTGATGGTTGATTGTCCGTCACTATCTTTAACATTTTCTGTATTTGAAATCTTACCTAACTTGTAGCTTTTCAGCAAATCATTTAACAATGTTCAAATTTTATCAACATGCTTGGGAGCTTCTTCCTTCCCAAAGACTTGTTCAAAGTAAAACTCAACCAAACTCATCTTATATCTTGGGTCTAAAATTGAAGCAACACCTATTATCTCATGCATAATACCCTAATATTTATTATATTTGTCCAACATCTTTATTGCCATTTCATTCATTACTTCATCCTCAAACAACCATTCTCCTAAAGCCAACTTAATTTGACATATTTTTGTAAAATACAAGTTGGCAGTGGGGTAGTTTGTCCCTAAAAATAACTCAGTAACAGTGTAAACAAGTTCTAATTTTTTATAAATTTTTCGGACAAACTCTCAATTACTCTTACTAGGTGAATACTTATATTGAGATTCACATTGTCTCAATTGAGCAAAAATACTCTTATATTGAATAGCAGTTTGAAGCATCAAATAAATGGAGTTTCATCTTGTTGAACAATCCAAACATAATTTCTTACTAAAAAAAATTCATAATTGTCTAACAGTTTCTTCAAACTTTTCAAATCTTTTAGGAGTTGTAGTCCAATATGCTATACTATCCCTTATATTCTCAAGGCTATCTTTTATAACATCCAAATTATCTTTAACAATCAAATTCAAAATATGGGCACAACAATGCATGAATAATATGGAACCAGATTGCAATAAGTAATCTACTTGCAATTTATCTTTCACAACACTAATCAAAGTATTATTCGTTGAACAGTTATCCAAAGTAATAATTGATAACTTTGTATCCACATTCCAATCCAATAAACAATCAACCAAAACTTTAGCAAGAACATCACTAGCACGTAGACAAGGCACATAGATAACCTATTAAAAATTTAATAATTCATAATCAAAAAATAATCACACAAGTATAAAATATTATAAAACAATACTAAGAAAGTATTAAAGAGTTTGGTACTTTAAAAGTTGGCTTTGTAAAGTCGATGAATTATCAATAAAATATGCTGTGACGGCCATAAATCTCTTTTTTTGGATTGAAGCTATCAATATGTCCGTTGTTATGGCAACTCTACTACCATTGTTCTCTAAGATCTTCATCACCTTATTTCTTTCAAAGTCAAAGTCTTTAAAATATCACTTTTTATAGTGTTATGAGATGGACACTTGAAAAGTGATTGAAGTATATTGAGAAATTTTTTAAACAAATCATGATCTACCATTGAAAGAGGATATTCATGTACTATGATCATAGAAGCCAAGTCTCTCCTTGTATTTGCTTGACCACAAGCATGATTAACTATGTCCCCTTTAACATCCGTACTTAACAGTATTTGCCTTATGTCCTTTGTGTTTCTTTTCAAACAAGATTTTATGTGTTGATGTTAATGATTTGTTCCATGCTTCGAAGACCCCCAAACAGCTTGTGACAATGATTGCATTCTGTTTTGTCCACTCCATTGACTTTTTTCTCTGTAAAGTGATTCCAAACCATACTTCTTTGCTTTTCATGCTCTATAGTTGAGTCATGTGCATCTATCACAGAAATTGATTCAGATGAAGCACCTACAGCATTCGGTGTAGATGTAGGATTTATACTAAAAGTGAAAGTTTCTTACGGTATTGAAGGATTAGATCTTTCTTCTAATCCTTGAGAAGAACCTTCATTTTTGGGATCATGAGAGCTAAATATTTCTTTCAACATCATTATTGTGTTTCGGTTGCATAGCGGAATATAGTTTTCAAAATTTTTCACACAAATTCAACTATTGAAAATAAGTTTTAATACTTAAAATATGTAAACTGAAATATAAACCCTAGGACTACCTTGATAATTACAATCAAATAGTTCAAGCATGCATATAAATGAGAGATTAGAAGTGATAGACCAATCATGAAGATTCGAGTAGCCTGGTATCTGGTATCCTCGAGGCACTCAAGCACGTACCCTCCAACAATGATCCACATGGGATCGATCAAGGTCCTTCTCAATTTGATGCAGTGTTGTAGCCATCTTCACAAGTGCATCATAAGATTTCTTCTCAAGGATCGGATTGCACCACCTCCTAATTGCTTTCTATCCTCTACCAAAGCCACACCAAAAATCTCTTTTCAAAAGATTTTACCACCTCAAACTGATTCAGAAATCCAATTCTTGGAAACTCTGAAGCCAAAGATAAGCAATCCTTGCCTTTCCATTTCTCTTTTGTCTTTTCTTTCTATTTTTCTCTTCCCTTTTTCTTATCTTTTTTTTTAGATTTTTTGCTATCTTTTTCCTCTCATTCTCATGCCTAAACCCATTATATGGCATGCCTTATCCCATCAGGAGTGCCCCTTTAAATAGGAAACAAGGGGGCATGAAATACTACCCTTGACACTCTATTTTTCCACACGGTAAAGTGTTTAGGATTCCACAAAGTTTAATTACACTACATGGAATAAGTGGCATGTGGAGAAGTATAGGAGTAGAAAGACTCTTCCTTCTCTCAATCTCATAATTTTAGGCATGTGAAATAAAGAGGTTTGTATGACAAACAATGAGGTGGCGGGGAGAATTAAAAGACTTGCATTAGAAGGACTCTTCCTTCTTAATTGCACAAACAAATGTGGCACTCCAAATTAAATGGTGTGGAAGAGACTTCATGAAGAAGGATTCCTCCTCTTCTGCACCCACAATCCAAAGCGCCATCTAATGATGCATCCCATTAAGAAAAGGGTAGAATATTAAGCAGAGAGATTAAGAGGAGTAGCCCAGAAGGACTTCCTTCTGGGTGCCATTTATTTTGAGATGTTGCATTTATTTTAGCATGGCTTGGAATGGAGGAAGATGCTTTCACATGGAATTCTATGTGATAAGGTTCAGCCTATTTAGAAAATAAAAAATATAAATCTAATCCAATTATGTCAAAGCAATAGGATTAGGGTTAGCACTAACACCTTTGCACCAAATCTAATTAAAAATTTGGATTAATTTATGTGCTAGTAATTTAATTAACCCACAAGATTTACAATAAATCCAATCAAATTAGACTAAGATCAAATCTCTAATATGTGTGACCCATTGGGTTCCATATCTAGTCAGTAGTGGACTCAGGCTCATAATCTAAACCAATCTGATTAGATTAGATCAATCCAAATTCATTAATTAATTAGAACACCTTCTGATTAATTTTAAAATTAAATTTTTTTAATTTTTGTGAGTCCACAGGTCAAGATTGATGTCTAGCAGCATGTCATGATTATCCAGAAGATATGAAATTTGATAAAAATACCAAAATTATCCTTTAGTAGAGAGTTATCATGTAATTCAATCCTTCGATCTCACAACATCTCCGACAGGCTATGGGCATGAAATCATGTCAAGCCCAAATACTTATCCATATATATCTCGATCTGATGATAATGACTTAATTGATGAACCAGTAGAAATTCTTTCTACTGTTCATCCCTGTTCTGGCCAGAGACTCTCTGAGTCACCACCTATGAGACCATATAAGTGTTCTCTCCTCTTACAAGGAGTGATCGATTTCTTATTGACCATTTATAATCTTTATGCATACTTCATCATACCCAAAATATCCCATACATGTCTCAGAGAGTCATAATAGAATATGAACCAAAGCATGGATCCACATATATAAAGTACCATGATAATTTCAGGTCAAAGGATCACTTGCACCACTCCCACTAGAGAACTATCTTTTGACATGTTATAAGGCTCCTTCAGATATTCTCTCTGTGGATCAGTTTAGTAAACTCATTCTCTAATGAATATCTACGTCTTTATATTAGTGTCACCACACAAGTGATTGTAAGATCAATCATCCTCTCTATCGAGTATATATAGGATGTACCAGTCTTACTGACATCATCGATCTCTGACTCGATGATCCTATGATTGAAAATATTTTAGACTGAGGCTATCAAGATTTTAGGTCTCACTGGCATGATCTCATCGTGGTCCTAAAATATTATCCTAATCTATGAGGTTCGCCGTAATTATAAATAAAATATAATACAATAAATAACAAAACACAATACCTCGATAATATAAGATAACCAATATTATGCACATGAGTAGAAAAATTATATAGAATAGTCCCATCTCATCATCCATGTGATTGGTTTATAGGAAACTATTCTTTCAACCATTAATAAACTGTCACGAGAAAAATTATGCATAAAACACAAATAAGCAACCATTCCATAAATTTATAACATTTTATATACCTATGTAGCTTCAAAGATATACAGATAGTAAAAGATTATAATATAATTTTTTTAATACTAATTCAGGACAATAAATGAATAGTAGGGTTGGTAATGTCTGTGGAGTACTTGTCAATGGAATAGAGGATTGATAACTTCAATAATTTTTTATTTCTCTTGCAAATTATCATACGTAAGTATCGCAATCACAATAAAAATAGAATAAAATAAAAACTGGATAGCATCTCCTTCGTCCTAACAAGTTTTTTTCACCTTTTCTATTTCTTTGTATTTTCGAGCAAAGATGGCGGGACTAGACCCGAGGCAACGAGCAGAGGCGGCACAACTGTGGGGCTTCATGCGAGGCAACGAGCAGAGGCGGTAGAGTGGCAGTGAGCAGGGCCTATGGGGCTGGATGCGAGGTGAGCAAGGACGATGGGGTTAGATGCGAGGCGAGTAGAGGTGGTGGGGCTGGACGGAGGCGGTGAGCAAGGGCAGCACGGCTGCAGGGCTTCACGCGAGCAAAGCCTGTGGGGCTTGATGCGAAGCAAGCAGGGGTGACAGAGCTAAACGTGAGACAGCATGGAGGCATGACAACAGTGCGGAGGCATGGTTGTATAACGAGTTGGCACAGCTGGATAGGCACGATGTGGAGGCACGACTAGATTAGGGATTTAGGTCTAGAGTTACTCTTGGTTAGGGTATTTTAATATATTATAATTTATTTAATCAAAAAATATATATTGTAATTTATTAATTTAGAGTTTAGATATTATAATTAATAATTTTGAGTTTATTTTAATTAAATTTAGACATTAAAATACTAATAGATATTATAATTTTGAGTTTGTTTCTAATTGAATTTGGATAATAGACATTAGTTGGTTAATGTTTTGCTTACTAAACTTATTTTATAAAATTACTATAAATTAATGCAACACTTTATACTTATTATATACTTATATTATAAAAATAAATTCTATAGTTTATGTAATACTTATAATTGAAATTACTATAGTTTATGTAACACTTATTATATACTTATATAATAACAATATCAAATACATTTATTATATACTTGTATGAGTCATTTATCATATTAAAATTCACTATATTGAATTACTATAATTTATGTAACACTTATATAATAACAATATTGAATACACTTATGTTACTCACTTATTATATTGAAATTCATTATATTGAAATTACTATAGTTTATGTAATACTTATTATACACTTATGTAATAAAAATATTGAATATACATATACACTTATAAGTCTTATATTAGTTACTTATTATACATTTAGCTGTAATATATGATGAAAATATTTTACTTGTAATTTTTTACTTTAGAACCAAAGCTACTAATTATTTTTATTATAAAATATATGTTAATGATTATATAGTATAGAAATAGTTATTTATTAGATTTAATTACTTTATTGGCTTGGTTGATATACACTTAATGTATTTTTTTATTTTAAACTTAATTTTTATAGGATGAATTAAAGATGAATCACTATCATGGGATGAATTAAAATTATCTATTTGAAGACAAAACTATAATGAAGAAAAAAAATTATTATTATTATTATTATTATTGATATTTTAAATAAATTTATATTTCTCAATTTATAAAGATGGAAGGACATTATTTTTAAATAAAACAAGACTATCTCTATTAGGACTTATTCAAAAAGACAAAGAATTCAAAATTATAATATTCTTAAGATATAAAAATATTAATTATCTTATTCTATAATAAAAAATATTAAGTGAAAAAGAAGTTTGAAATACTAAAAGATAATGAGAATGAAGAAAAAAAATATAAATATAATGTAATAAATGATGAAACTAATATGATTATCATATTAACTATAAATTGAATATTTATATATAAAGATAGATCATATATATATATATATAGAGAGAGAGACCATCTATATATGTACACACACATATACATATACATATACATATACATACATACATACATACATATATGTGTGTGTGTGTATGTATATGCATATACGTATGCATACAATGTATATGTATGCATACATATGTATATGTATGCATACATATACATATGTACGCATACATATACATATGTACGCATACATATACATATGTATGTATACATATATATATATATATATATATATGTATGTATGTATGTATGTATGTATGTATACATATATGTATATATATGTATACATATGTATATATGTATACATGTATATATATATGTATACATATATATATGTATGTACATGTATACATATATATATATATGTATATGTATACATATATATATATATATACATATGTATACATATACATATATATATGTATAGATATACATACATATATGTATATGTATACATATACATATATGTATGTATACATGTACATACATATATATGTATACATACATATATATATATATATTTATACATACATATATATATATATATATATATATATATATATATGTTCGGGTATTATCCATATCCGTAGGTTCAGATTGGGTTCAGATTCGAATTTGGATAGAAAATAGCACTACGTGTACCCTACCCATATCTGTGCTACAGTTTTTGAGTTTTCCCCAAACCCAAATCCGATCAAATCTTATTTTTCAGGTTTGACCGGGTTTGAAGAGGGTACATATCCATCTGGTCAGATCGATTTTACCATCCCTAATCTAGTTCGAATTATCCTACTCGAGGGGAAAATAAGATATTCAAAATAGCCATGCTGACTAATATGGACAATGCATCATAAGAAGAAAATAAAGAAATAATTTAGAATCAAGTGCTTAATCCTTAAAACCAATAAGAAATACTTACTTTGATTTCATCAATGCTCTGATTGTTTCTTCTCGAGGTTGTGACAAAAAAATGAGATGAAAGAGGGGAAGAAGAACAGAAAAGATGCAAATTGGAATGGTGAACACAATTCAAGTGTAAGTTAAATTGAATTTCATGTATTAAATTCTTGACTATGATGGGTCTCTAGGTGTTGCCCAGCTATGCAACCCAAGAGGGGGGGTGAATTGGGTTTCTAAAAATTTTAAGCTTAACTTATGACTTATGAGAAGTGTTTGACAAAGCTAAATAAATAGGGATAGTAGAATTAATTCAAGACTAATAGCAAGAGCAAGAATGCAAGAGAATAATGAAGAGATAAAGAAGAGCAATTAGACACACACCAAACAAAAGGATTTATAGTGGTTCGGTGCCAACCTTGCACCTACATCCACTCTCCAAGCTCCTACTTGGGAATTTCAATCCACTAATCTTGTATTCAACCCGAATACAAATGTCGAAAACTCCGACTCTAGCTATCCCAAGCTAGTCCACTTATTTTTCGGGTACAAGCCAACCCAATACACTCCGATTCTAGGTTCAGATCAACCTTTTCTTGTTTTGGAACCCTTCCAAAACAAAAATAATAACTCAAAATGAGAATAACAATCAATAGTACAAATAAGTACAAAGAAAGCTCCTTTAATGAGCGAATATGACTTTAAATACACTTTACTCAAGAGAAGAAGACCCTTTTTGGATTTTCTCAAGGTGGTTGGAGACTTGAATGTGCACTTGAGGAGTTGGTGAGCTTGGATTAAAGACTTCTTGAATGCTTTGAATAAGTTCTTGCTTAGGGCTAAAAAGTTAGCTTGAAATCCCTTTTTCAAAATCTCTCTATTTGAATCTTGTTTTTTTTTTTTCTTCTTGTTGATTCCCACCTTTTTGTCTCTTTTATAGCTTCAAAAAATAGTGAAAAACATTCTAGGCTGAAATAGAACAGTTAGACCATAATAAATGAGCATTAAAAGTACTTAAAATGGGTTAAAAACTAGTCGTTGCGGAAAAATTCCGTCACAGGGGTCGACTCATGGGTCGACTCATGCCTGGGGGTCGACTCATGGGTCGACCTCTGTGGAAGAACAACAGAAAACAATCAGAAGATAAGGTTCTGTGATTTTTGGCCTAAAAACAGCAGGGGTCGACTCATGGGTCGACTCATGCCTTGGGGGTCGACTCATGGGTTGACTCACAGGTTGTGCCAAAAAAAATCTGCGTGCCAATCAGCTCATTGTCCCATGAGTTGACTCATTGGTCGACTCATGATTTTCGAACATACATATCTTTCAAAATACAAGTCCAAAAATAATGAAATTTTCACCATTGGATCACAAATTTTTTGTTCTATCATTTGATACTATCAAATCAAGGTTTTGGTAAAATTATAATTTTATCCCTGAAGAGCAATAAGACTTTTTCAAGTGAGAAATATTAGTACCCCTTCAACTGCTTTGTAATCATCAAAATCAATCTAAGGAGCAACACTAGGTGTGCTATGCTGCAAAATATTTCCTCCTCTTTTAAGTGTGATATGTGGCTGATAAATGTTGGGATACAATAACATTGCTAAGTAATTTTAAGTAAAGGTGCTAATTATGTAGCTAATCTCTACTAAGTGAGGATGCATGACTGAAATCTAGATGTTAACACTTAGTTTTTGGTAGGAGGACATTTGAGCCAGAACAAGTAACGAGTCATGCACTTGGGTCAAGCCTAACTTGAATAAAATTTAGGCCATCTACTACCAACACAACTCAATTAGTAATCTTTTGTTGTTCCATTCCATGAATTGCCAAACCCAAATTGTCAATTTTTCTGACCTTACACCTCAATCGTATCTAAAACTAACACCTTAAATACTGCTATCCTCCCAAGCCCAAATATCGACTTAGCAAAGGACAGAACGTTATACATCTGTTACCAAAAAAAAAAAAAGGAATGTTATATATGTCTCCATCAAGTTTGTTATCCGTGCAAGCTCTCCATGCTTATTCTCTTTTGATGCCTCATTCTTTTATCTAGCCTCTATAAATAGGGGTGACAATCAAGTCGGGTTAAATCAGATATAGGTCAGATCGGATATAGCATAAGTCAAGAATCTATCATTTTGAACCTAACTTATTTATTAAACAGGTTAAAATCCAGATTTGAATTCGACTATTTCATTAAACAAGCAATCCAAGCTAACCTACCATAGGTTGAATTAAGCTAAACAAATTAAGCATTGCCACCCAGCCCACCCCTATCTATAAGAAATGACTTGTACAAGCGAGTTCGCTTGTAGAGGCACTACCATATTATACACCTTGCAATTGTCAATTGAATTAGTTGGTAAGAAATTGAAATAGGGTTGCACTTTTTCAAAAGATATCAGACCACTCTGCCGCCCCCATGGGCATTAGCTACTCCTGACAACTCTTTGACAATTAGAATTTTATGCTTGGGTAGGGCTAAAGATAGCCATATATGCTGGGTAGGTGTACTTTCAATCATGCAGGACAATCTACATATAATATGTAGGGATGAAAGAGCCAATATGCAAGATATCATCTTCCATTAGCGGGGCCAATGATGGATCCGAGGTTCATCTCTTAAAAGGAAGTTATGCAAATTGGATGGAAAATAATAATATAGAAGTGTATTACTTTTTATTTTTATAAATAATTGTAGAAAGAAGTTGTAAAATCAGTTACTTGAAAATATGGTTGCTTGTAGTATTATGTGATACTCTACACATCAAAATCATCGAATCATGATGTTATTTTTGTTATGTATAAGTTTGGCTTGTAAAATGAAATAGCTAATTCAAACATAATATTTAACAAAGATTATTTATTTTACAGAATTAAGAGCAATTGGTTTGCCTAGTTATTCTTTATATGCAGAGACCCTTACAAACGTAAATGTGCATATATAGGATATGTATATATGTCTATATGTCAGTCCGAGTCTCCATCACCAGCAACAGAGTCACAGACATCTTTAGTAGTAGCACCTCCAACTTCTACATCCCAGGTGACATCCATCGGAGCACCTCAGCCGACTCAGCCCTCCATTGTATGACTTGATGATAATCAGATGAAGAGGATTGTTGAGCTGATATTGGATAGTTTGAGGGCAAAGCTGTCTCAGATATAATTTAAGGACAGAGTTGTCTCAGATGAGGAGGATTATTGAGCTATTATTGGATGGTTTGAGGACAGAGTTGTCTCAGATACAATTTGAGTTGCAAGGATTGAAAAGTAAGATAATTAGCCTATTTGATAAGATTAGAGCTCTAGAGCAGCGAGCTAGACCAAAGTAGCCCAGAGACATATTAATGTTGGCCTAGGAGCTTGCCCGTTTGAGGGAGATGATTGAGATTAGTATATTATAGATCCAATCAAAGGTCCTGGAGCTTAAAGTTTCACATAGATCAGAAATTTTCTTCCTTTTGACCTTGATGGACCATTTGGTTATGCAGCTGGAGAGTATTGCATCTAAAGCTGTCACAATAGCTACTGCCATCGGAGGATATAGTCGACAAGCCTCATCAACTAGATCTTCATCTTAGCAAAGCCAGCCAACTCACCATGTTCAGCCTGTCCAGTCTTTCTAGAACTCCCAACCACTCCAATCCATTTATAGACCATCATTCAGGACATATACTAGGTCTAATATAGATCTTCTTATCCATGCTCTTGGACCCTCCAATAGGATCCAGAGTAGGAGAGGTGGAGCCTCATTATCTAGGACTCGCTCCCCTCAACTATTGACCTTCCTTCTGATGAGGATTAGGCTTAGGGTCTGTCACTATCTTTAGATTGCTCACTATTTTATTTGGCTTCATTTTGATGTATTTTTGTTTATGTCTTTATACTATGTCATGGTGTACTGTAGTGAATTTTTTTTGTAAACAGTACATTCATTTCGTCTGATACTCATGTAAAAATACTTTTTATGAAATGAAAAGGATACTTTTC
This sequence comes from Elaeis guineensis, assembly GCF_000442705.2. Classification (NCBI taxonomy): domain Eukaryota; kingdom Viridiplantae; phylum Streptophyta; class Magnoliopsida; order Arecales; family Arecaceae; genus Elaeis; species Elaeis guineensis. Next base: position 59,774,781 of record NC_026005.2, on the reverse strand, counting down.
TTTTTTGTTCTATTTGCTTGACTATTTGTGCTATATCTTTTTGATTGATGATAAAATGAGAAGACTAAATGATAAATTGAGAAGCAAATAATTGATAAGTAAGAATGAAAAAAAAAAAGAAGTCAATGATCAATAAGTAAGAAGGACTAACAAATAAAGTAATAATTAAAGAAATCAATTGATTGGACTATTTTTGAACTATTTGGTCTAATTTTGAATTCAATTTATTTTTAGCTTTAACACATTATTTTTTGCTTTGTTTCCTCTCTAATACAAAATATTTCAATCTTTTCTTATACTGATACCTATCTAGTTCAGTTTATCATACTCCGATATGCACTCAAGCTATCTTGATGCATGAACTTTTTATTCTAATACTTGTTAATATTTGCTACATGATGAAATTTTAAAATATTTACATCAGCTCAAACTTTTGTTATAAAGAAACTTTACTAGGCATTCTTTATATTAAAATTAAAGCACCCTTAAAATAAAATAAAATCTATTTTGATACATCTACATTAGTGGTGTTATTTACTTGTACTCAAAATTTTGTCATTATCAAAAAGAGAAAGATTGTTAATCCAAAGTTTGATTTTGATGAATATAAAATAACTAAGTATTTATTTTGGTACTAATGTATTATTGAAGTTCATATTAAGAATATTTCAAGAAGCTAAAGTTACTCTTAGGAAGTGTTTCATGAATACCAAATTAAGGAACAAAAAAAATAGATTGAAGAAGCTATGTTATGAAAAATCGAGTGGAAGAGATTAAGAGCTGGCTCCAAGCTTCATGAGTCGACTTTGGCACATAAACTCGGTAGCATAGTTTGTAAGTCTATCCCTACTTTTGTTGAGTCAACTCTTTAAGATAGATATAGAGTTAGATTTTTTAATACTAGCCTCGAGTTGACCCCTACTTGATCTCGAGTTGGCTCTCTCAGAAAGATAAAGAATCATATTTTTTATGTTAGACCTCAAGTCGACCCCTACTCTGTCGAGCCAACTCGTAGTTTTGTAGAAATTTTTAAAATATACATAATGAGTCTGACGGCTAGTTTTTAGTTTTAACAGCTTGAGATGACTTTTTGGATATTTTAAGATGTTTTAAAAGCTATCAAAGAAAAAAAAAGCTAAAATAAAAGAAAAAAATAAAAAAAAAACTCAAGAGCATTAAGTAAGCATTCAAGAAAGAGTTACAACCTTTCAATAACCAAATTTTTGAAGCATTCAAGTGGTTTTTAAAAAAAAGGATGCATTGATTGTCAAGCTTCCTTGACACAATCTTTAAGAGCTTCATCGATCTTTCTTTTGCTCTTTTAGGATCCTTTTATTGTGCTATTCATTGTATTCAAACTTTTCAATAATAGATAAGTTTTAATTAAGATTGAAACTTGGAGATAGATCCATCCAAGCCTTGAATTAGAGGATGATTATTATTTGATCTAGCATTGGCTTGAGGGTGCAGTTTTGATTGATTTCTTATGAAAAAATCAACTAAATTTTGATTGTAAGTCCAGAAAAATAATCAAGCTATAATCTTAAAGAGATTATAGTGGAATTTCCAAAGATGGCTTGAAAAGTGGATGTAGATACTGAGTTTGGTGTTAAATCATTATAAAAATCTTTATGTTTGCTTGTGTCTTATTGTTTCTTTTTGTTGCTTATCTAATACTATTGTTTATAGCACTGCTCTCACTCATATTGCCTCAATTTAATTTTTAAGTATAATAAATTTTAAATTTTTGAAAAACTCAATTCATCCCCACTCTTGGGCTGTCTATTTGCGTAATAAATATGCATTATGATGGCTAGGGTGTAGAGTTATGTTGGCTCTAGCAATCGGAGGCTTATTGCGTACATGCCTCTAGTAATGTCCATTGTTACGCCTAAGCAAAATGATCAGTTATTAGAAGCTATCATAGAAGAGAAAATTAAGGCAGTTGTTAAGCAAATGCAGCCAAGCAAAGCCCTCAGGTGGGATGGTTCTCCTTTCTTTTTCTAAAAATATTGGTATATAATCAAGGCTGATGTTATTATGGCAATTAAGCATATCTTAGGTATAAATTTATGTCTCACTTTTAAAAATAAATATTGATCACCCTTATTTTTAAAGAGATTGAATCTCTCTCAAGGATCGGACTTTAGGCCTACTAATTTTTGTAACACTATTTATAAATTAGTGGCTGAGATTTTGGCAAATCGACTTAAATCTATACTGCCTTTTATTGTCTCTCCCAGCCAAGTGGCTTTTGTTAAGGATCAGAGAATTACTGAAAATATTTTATTAGCCCAGGATGTTATTTAATCCTTATGTCATGCTCCCTGAACTAAGAGTTTAATAGCACTTAAGCTAGATATAAAAAAAACTTTTGATAAAATTTTGTCGGCCTTCTTGTTTGATGTATTTCAAAAGTTAGAGCTCTAGTCTAGATTTATTGCTTGGGTCTGGATATGCATGGTTTACCCTATATTTGCGCTTCCCATCAAAAGGGCTCAAACTTTTTGATTTTAGGCCTACCATGGGTCTTCACTGGGGTTATCTATTATCACCCTATCTTTTTATCCTTTGTTCTAATATTCTATCTAGACCATTGAACCTAACAGTTCACTACCAAATTCTCTGAGCATATAAATCTAATAGATTAGGGCCTTCTACTTGTCATATCTTTTTTTGCAAATGATAGTATATGCTTGTGACACATGCCACAACTCGTAATGGTGTGTGCCTCAACTTATTACTAGATCTTTATTGCAACACATCATGCTAGTCTATTAATCATGCAAAATATCATATTGCATTCAACCCTTCCACTCCATTAGTCATCAAAAATCAAATCAAAAAACTCATTTAAATACCTATTCAAGAGGGTCCATGTCAATACCTAGGTGTTCTATTATGTAGCTCTAGATTAAAAGTGATAGATCCTACTTGGCTAATAGGGTGGGTGCAAAAATTGATGTGCAGTAATGGATGGGTCTTTACTTTACAAAAAGAGCAATCTTACTACAATTAGTTCTAGCATCCATTCCAATCTTCACTTCATCAAGTGTATTTGTTCTTCTTTCGATTTTATATCAGCTTGAGAAATAGTTCTGGGCATTTTTATGAGGCCATTCAATTGATCAGTAGAAAATACATCTTTTACCATAGTATACCATATGTTCACCTAAATCTCGAGGGGAATTTGGGATTAAATCTTTGGTTACCATGTAGTAGGAGATGTTTGCCAAGTTAGCAGCCTTGGTGGTCCTACAACCATGTTCTTTATAAGTTTATATGGTCAAAATTAAATATAAGTTTTAAGATTGTTGGATTTCATATTGAAGGCCTAGTGGTTGTTCTTTAATTTTTCAGAAAGAGAAATTCTTTATGCACCATGTATGGTGCAGTAAAACTGACATGGAGCATATCGTCCAATCATATTAGACCACATAGTGTGATTAATAATGAGATAGACATTTAAGGCCACTCAATTTTTTTTCACCAAATTTTTGCTGACAAGAATGCTCTTTCCTTTCGTAAAATAAATAAAGAATAATATTATCACTTTCTGATACCTTGTATGACTTTCTATAAGTATGTATAATATCTTGAGTAATATATATGACTTCATGTACTTTTATATGATATTCTATTTATTATTATGATATCTTGAATAATATATATAATTTTTTGTACCTTCGTATGATATCTTATTGGTTATTATAATATTCTGAAAAATATATTTAACTTTCTGTGAATATATATGATATCTTAAATAGTATATATAGCTTTCTGATATCTTATATAATTTTTTATAAATATATATGATATCTTAAATAATATATATAATTTTTTATGGATATATATGATATTTTAAATAATATATATTATTTTTTATAAATTTATATGATATTTTAAATAATATATATGATTTTTTATATCTTTATATAATATTATGAATAATACATATAGCTTTCTGATGTCTTATATGACTTCGTATGAATATATATGACATCCTGAATAATATATATGACTTTCTATAAATATATATGATATCTTAAATAACATATATAACTTTCTATATTTTTATATATCATCATGAATAATATCTAATTTTTTGATACCTTATATGACTTTATGTGAGTAAATATAATATCTTAAATAATATATATAATCTTTTATAAATATATATAACTTTTTGAACTATATATATAGCTTCTTGATATCTTCTATGATTTTCTATCAATATATATGATATTTTGAATAATATATATAATTTTTTATAAATATATATGATATCTTGAATAATATAAATAATTTTTTACATCTTTATATGATATCTTATTGGTTATTATGATTTTTTGATATCTTATATGACTTTCTGTTTATTATAATAATTAATAAGATACATATAAAGATATAGAAAGTCATAAGTATTATTCAGGATGTTATATATATTCACAAAAAGTCATATTTATTATTTAAAATATTATATATATTGATAAAAAATTATATAAGATATTAAAAAATTATATATATTATTTAAAATATTATATATATTCATAAAAAGTTATGTATATTATTTAGGATGTCATATATGTTCACAGAAAGTTATATTAGGCATCAAAAAGCCATATATATTATTCAGGATGTCATATATATTCATAAAAAATTATGTAAGATATTAAGAAGGAATAATACTATTCTTTCTTTATTTTATAGAGTGAAAGGATATTTTTGTCAGTAAAAATCTGATGGAAAAAGATTAAGCGGCATTAAATGTCTATTTCATTATTAATTATACTACATAGTCTAATATAATTGAACGGTGTACTCCACATCAATTTACTGCACTGTATGTGATGCACAAAGAATTACTCTTGCCAGAAAATTTTTGCACCTGGCCCAATGATCCAATATTAATTTTTATGGGCCTTTGTTGATGGCATGTGGGTGAATTTATTAATGGACACGTGGCTATCTTTTCTTCCATTATTGGTATGGCCTCCGTTTCTAATGTCAACCATGATTTAATGGTTATGCAGATGGCTCACTATGTGTTCCCTAATTGATCATGGAGTGCTCATGGATAAGGTATTGTCCCCCGAAATGATGACCCAAGTTGTATCTATTCATAGCACAAGCCAAATTAACTATGTTGCTGGGCTTCAGGGTCTAATCAGATTGATGTCACCATCTCATATGCATCATATTTATCCTACTTCTACACCAGTAGGTACTTATCTTTCCTTTTTTTGGATCTGGAAGCTTCTAGTTCCTATGATGGTCTGGCTTTATTTTTTGAAGTGGTTGTGGGAAAAACTGCCTTGCAAATCATTATTGGATTATTGTGGAGGATGTTGAGTATATTTCTGTTTATTGTAGTTTTGTCCATTCTATTTGAATCCTTCTTCATACTAGCCTTCTACATCTACTTGTACCAAACTCTTTGTAGGCACTACTTTCCTTTTTATCTAGTCATAAGTAGGGAGGACACTTGAGGCATCAATTGTGTATGCTTTATGGCTATTGATATGGTAAGAAAAATTATATCTCAATTCAAGTCGGCATATTATATGTCTCGAATAAGCCAACCTTTACTCTTGACTGACCCAAGACATCCATGAGACTGATCTTGCCGATTCAAGCCAATATTTCGGGAAAGTTTTATACTTGGTGATGTTACCCAATTTATGCTAGCTGGAGAAATTTTGAAATCCATGTTATAGCTTGCCATGAGCAAATAGACAGAGAATAATGATGCATCTCTCTCGATGAGGTAGAAAATAACCAACATATTTTACCAAATAAGGTGAGGCTAACAATCTAATTCTTTAGATTCCTCAAAGTACTTCTGCCTTCCCCTATAAATAGAGGGCCAAAGGGAACCCTCAATATATGTAATCACTTCTTTTCTAATAATATGTTCTTTCACTTTATTTCTTAGTTTTCTAACCTGAATGTTGAAGAGTCTCCATCGGAGCCAACTTCGATCAGGGACTTATTTTATAGATCAAGCCATCGCCGCTCAATGACAGCCCACATCTCTTCTCTAGCCAATCCGACCTCAGTCAGAAGACTAGTAACAATAGATTGATACCAGAGGAAGGGCCTCCATTTATGAGTAAGGAGCAAACGTCCAATTACTATGGCATCACAAAAAGGGACCTCATGGCACCGTTCTAATGCCATTGCTTCAATGATGACTGGAGTCCCTGCAAATTCTCAGTTTCCCCAACAACAAAGGGCTCTCAAACCCCCAATTTATGGTGAGCACGATGCTAGGGAGATTCGTGAAAACTAGGAGAAAAAGGAAGAAAGAGAAAGAATAGGATTGGCTACTTGGGATGAAGGGCTATAGATGGGAAAGAGTTCTTTTTATATAGGAGTGCTAGGGTTCTCAGTGACCTAGGACTCCAATCCTCCTCGAAGAAATCAAAAGAGAAGAAGACTCCTTTTAGAAATTTTTCTTTCTTCTCATCAATTGAGTCCAGTCCCAATCTGGTTGGTCAAGTGGATCAGGTCGAACTGGGGTTTCACACTATTTGCTATGGTATGATAATATTTTTAGTTTTGAGAAAGTCTTTGTGCACTACATGCAGTGTAATAAAATTAATATGGAGTGCACCGTCCAATCACATTGGACCACGTAGCATAGTTAATGATGGGACAAATATGTAATACTGCTTGTTGGGTATAAAATACCCACAACCGAAGTCCTCAGTGGAATCGACTACATGACAACTCCGCCCGAACTCCTACGGGAGCCGGGCTCCGTCACCGACAACTCCAACAGCTACGAGCAGACTTCGTCCGGACTCCTACGGGAGCCGGGCTCCACCGCCGACATCGACTACAGGACAGCTCCGCCCGGACTCCTACGGGAGCCGGGCTCCGTCCTCGGCATCAACCGCTGGTAGGCCTCGTTCGGACTCCTACGGGAGCCGGACCTCCCCTCTGACTTTAATTACAGGGAGACTTCGCCCGGACTCTTATGGGAGCCGGGCTTCATCCTCGACGCCAACAACTTCAGCCGCGAGCAGACTTCGTCCGGACTCCTACGGGAGCCGGGCTCCGCCGCTGACATCGACTACAGGACAGCTCCGCCCGGACTCCTACGGGAGTCGGGCTCCGTCCTCAGCATCAACCGCTGGTAGGCCTCGTCCGGACTCCTACGGGAGCCAGACCTCCCCTCTGACTTTAATTACAGGGAGACTTCGCTCGGACTTTTATGGGAGCCGGGCTTCATCCTCGATGCCAACAACTTCAGCCGCAAGCAGACTCCGCCCGGACTCCTACGGGAGCTGGGCTCCACCACCGACATCGACTACAGGACAGCTCCGCCCGGACTCCTACGGGAGCCGGGCTCCGTCCTCAGCGTCAACTGCTAGTAAGCCCCGTCCGGACCCCTACGGGAGCCAGACTTCGCCTTTAACCTTGATTGCAGAAAAACTTCGCCCGGACTCTTATGGGAGCCGGGCTTCATCCTCGACGCCAACAACTTCAGTCGCAAGCAGACTTCGTCCGGACTCCTACGGGAGCCGGGCTCCACCGCCGACATCGACTACAGGACAGCTCCGCCCGGATTCCTACGGGAGCCGGGCTCCGTCCTCAGCATCAACCACCGGTAGGCCTCGTCCGGACTCCTACGGGAGCCGGACCTCCCCTCTGACTTTAATTGCAGGGAGACTCCGCCCGGACTCTTATGGGAGCCGGGCTTCATCCTCGACGCCAACAACTTTAGCCGCAAGCAGACTCCGCCCGGACTCCTACGGGAGCCGGGCTCCACAGCCGACATCGACTACAGGATAGCTCCGCCCAGACTCCTACGGGAGCCGGGCTCCGTCCTCAGCGTCAACTGCTGGTAAGCCCCGTCCGGACTCCTACGGGAGCCGGACTTCGCCTTTAACCTTGACTGCAGAAAAACTTCGCCCGGACTCCTACGGGAGCCGAGCTTCATCCTCAACTCCAACGGCTGCAAGACAGACTGCGTCCGGACTCCTACGGGAGCCGGACGGACTCCTACGGGAGCCGGACTCCGCCGATAACTTCAGTAACGAGCAGACTCCACCCGGACTCCCACGGGAGTCGGGCTCCGTCCTCAACGTTAACTGCTGGTAAGCCTTGTCCGGACTCCGACGGGAGCCGGACTTCGCCTTTAACCTTGATTGCAGGAAGACTTCGCCCGGACTCCTGTGGGAGTCGGGCTCCGTCCTCGATTCCAACGGCTGCAGACAGTCTTCGTCCGGACCTTTACGGTGGCCGAACTCCGACCACTGTCGAACTTCAGCCAACAGATCAGCACTCCCAGGCCACAATCACGACCACGATTCTGCTACATTTCCTGCGGTGGATTCCGCGCAGCTCCACCACTCCCTAACAGGCCGCAGTAACGATCGCAGCACTGCTCCACTCCCTATGACGGATACCACGCGGCTCCATTACTACCTGACCAGCCACGATAAACGGCCACGATCCTGCTCCACCTCCTGCAACGGATACTGCGCGATTCTCCCATCCACTGGCAAGTCACGACGACAAACGCCGCCCCACTTCACGCGGCAGACTCCACATGGCACGCCCCAGCGATAGCCATGGGTCCGTTCCACTACACTTCGCAGCAAACTCCGCCTGACCCTGGGCAGTCCACTGCCAGACGGCTACAAACGTTGCCATCAATCCGTTGCTTCCTCCGTCTATAAAAGGGGGACCCAGATACGTTATTCGATAAGCTCATTTCTTATTTCAAAACTCTGTTAAATTCTTCGTTCGAGCACTCCATTCTTGTTGAGGCAGAGAACTGACTTGAGCATCGGAGGGTCTTGCCGGAGCAACCCCACCTCCGATTTAGACTTCTTTTGCAGGTCCCGACGGCGACCGCGACTTCCCCGACTCCAGCTTCTCCGGCACAAGCAGATTTTTGCACCAACAGGATTGGTGCTAGAGGAAGGGTCTGAACCTTCGCAGTACCCTTGTTCTTAAAGGAGTATTCAACGGAGCCGCCTCCGATCGTCTCTCCGACACCCACTCCTAATTTTCCCTTGCGAGATCCACGCTCGATGCCTCCACGCATCGCGAGATCCACGCTCGATGCCTCCACGCAAGGCGTCCACACGATGGTCCACGGCCTCCGCGGCCAGATCTCAGGCTCCGGCCTCCCCTCCTGTTTCCCAGCCTCCTCCTCCTCCTCCGGCGGCGGCGGTCGGCGCGGAGCAATTTGACTTGCTGGCACAGCAGGTCAGAGGCCTCATCGAAGCTGTGCAAGCAATGCAGCAGCAGCAACCGCAGGCGTCAGCGCACCCGGAAAGGGCATCTCCGGAATGTCAGAACCCGACGGCGGGGCGGGCCACCTGGGCCAGCCGCCCCGTCCTTCCCGGGAAAACAAATCCGAGGGTAGAGAGCCCTCAATCAGACCACGACTCCACCCCTGGAAGATCCCTGCCCCCGCTCTGCCAGAGGACCCTCGAGACTCGAAGTCGAGAGGATTTCCTGGACCGGAGGCTCCAAGAGATGAACCGACGGATTGAAGAACTCTGCCACGCGCCCCCCGCTCATGGTGAGGATATTTGTACTGACCCTCCCTTCTCTCAAATGATCATGCAGGAACCGATCCCGCCAAACTTCAAGCTTCCCCAGTTCGAAAGCTACGACGGGACTTCGGACCCGATTGATCATCTGGAGGCCTTCCGGACGATGATGCTGCTTCACGGCGCTCCTGACGCCATCTTATACCAGACTTTCCCATCTACTTTGAAGGGAGCAGCGAGGAACTGATACTCAGCTTTGAAGCCGGGTACCATCTTTCCCTTCGATCAAATGAGCCACCAATTTGTGGCCCATTTTGTCAGCAGCCAGCGCCCCCGGAAGGGTTCGGAGTTCCTCATCAACATCAAGCAGAGGGAAGGGGAGTCCATACGGGCCTACGTCAATCGCTTTAACATCGCGGCGTTGGAGGTCCGGAACTTGGACCAATCAATTGCCATGGCCGCCCAGAAAGGTGGTCTTCAGAAGAATGATCTTTTGTTCTCCCTGGAGAAGAAGTATGTTGCCCAGCTATGCAACCCAAGAGGGGGGGGTGAATTGGGTTTTAAAAATTTTAGGCTTAACTAAATACTTGTAAAAAAAGATATATCAAAAGCTTGATGAATGAGGAGAGAGACTTTAGTTTGAGATTAATTACTTAAAACAAGAATGCAAGGATATAATGGAGAATTAAAGAGAAACAATAAAGCATGCCACAAACACAATGATTTATAGTGGTTCGGTGCCAACCTTGCACCTACATCCACTCCCCAAGCTCCTACTTGGGAATTCCAATCCACTATACTTTGTATTCAACCCGAATACAACCGTCGAAAACTCCGACACTAGCTATCCCAAGCTAGTCCACTTGTTTATCGGGTACAAGCCGACCCAATACACTCCGATTTCAGGTTCGGATCAACCTTTCCTTGTTTTGGAAACCCTCCAAAATAAAAACAATTACTCAAAAGATAAAATCAGTTTAGAGCACAAATAAGTACAAGAATAGCTCCTTAAGTGAGCGAATATAACAATAAATACGCTTTACTCAAATGAAGAAGCCCCTCTTGGATTTTCTCAAAGTGGATGAGAGATGAAGTAAATGCTTGAGGAGTTGGTGAGCTTGATTGATGGCTTCTTGAAGGCTTTAAATGAGCTCTTGAATGAGGTTGAGAAGTTGGCTTGAGAAACCCTCTCTTGAATGCACTTGAATGCCCTCTTGAATGCTCTTGATTTTCTCTTTTCAAATCACTTGAATGCCTCTTGGATATTTGGATATCTCTCACTTTTTGTTTTCTACCTTTTGAAACCTTTTATAGCCTTAAGAGACAAGGGAAAACAAACTAGGCAGAAAAAGAGCCGTTAGAGCACAAAAAGCAGCATTAAAAAGCAACCAAATCTGGCCAAAAACTAGCCGTTACAGGCAAATCCCGTCATATGAGTCGCCTCATGAGTCGACTCATGAGTCGACCTCTGTTGCAAAGTCCAGAGATTTGGTTTCTGGATTTTCTTGGCCCAAAACAGCAGAAGTCGACTCATGAGTCGACTCATGCCTTGTGGGTCGACTCATGAGTCGACTCACAGGTCGTGCCAAGCCAGAAAACCAGCGTGCCATGGCTAATCTTTGCGTGCCAATCAGCTCATAGTTTCATGAGTTGACTCATGAGTCGACTCATGAACTTCAAACCTTCATAACTCCAAAAATATAAGTCCAAAAACCATGAAACTTTCACCAATAGATTACATATCATTTGTTCTACACGATGATACTATCAAATCAGAGTTTTGATGAAATTATGATTTTGCCCCTGTAGAGCATAAGGTCTTTTTCACATAAAAATTATTTGTATCCCTTCCAACTGTTTTGTAGTCATCAAAATCAATCTAGGAGCAACAATCTCCCCCTTTTTGATGATGACAAAACATTTGAACAAAAGCATTTTTTCTGAATCATGAATTTCAACAGATTGTATTTTAGGTGCATATGCTTGAAAAGAGTATGATTCTTTTGGCATGTGATACAAATGGTTGTATGCATAAATGGTTTGTCCATTTGCTTAAAGATTGGAAGATATGCTCATTGGATTATTGTTTTGGTGTTAGAGCAGAAAATTTGATTTTATTATCAGAGCAAGAAAAAATTTTCTCAATTCTCAAAACTAGTCAAGTGTGCCAAAGCATATTTAATAGTTGATTTGGAAAGAGTATTAGATCATTTAAGTTTAAGATGTATCAGAGCAAGAGAAATGAAAATCCTGCAATGTATCAGTGTAGGGAAAACAATTTTACAAAGTATCAGAGAAAAATTTTGCAAAGTATCAGAGTAATAAAAATAGTTTTTCAATGTATCAGAGTAAAATTGAGTAATGTATCAGAGTAGTAAAAAAAAATTATCAAAGTATTAGAGCAATGTATTCAATATATCAGAGTGGGTTTGGAATTTGAAAGCCTATCAAAGCATATTCAATGGTTTACAGCAAATCAGAGTATGAGTAATTTTAAAAGGTACTTATTTGCAGTATATTTAGCATTTGTACTTAAAATTGTCAATGTATTAATTTCTCATAACTTGTAGTGTTTGCTTTTGATGGATTTCTTTGTGTTTAATTTCTCCCCCTTTTTGACATCATCAAACAAGGTTAAGTCTTTTTTCTGAAGCATTCTTTAATTTCTCCTCTTGTAGGGTTTGCTCCCCCTTAATAAAGCAACTATTAACAGCAATCATAAAATGATAATACCATAAAGAGAAGACAATATTTCACAAAAGAGAATATATAACCAAAGTAAGATAATCATCATTCCAAAGGTAAAGCCATAATTGTTTCAGTACATAGATTGTAACATAAAAAGTATCATACAAAGTCAACTAGCTCATGTCAATACATGGCCCCAAAAATACAGATCCTAGAGAGGACTAAACACTAAGACCTAGGATCTAGAAATGATCAATGATCAGAATCATCAGAAATGTGATAAGGAGCAGATGGATCTGGATCTGAGATGCGTCCTCGACCCCGTCTGCCTCTGGCACGAGAGGAAGAACTGGCACGAGCAGGCGAACGGGAGGAACTGGGTGGCTGAGAACGCTGAGAAGCTAGGGACTGAACTGAAAGGGTAAGTCTGATGGAGTCAAGTACAGTCAGTGCCCTGGAGACAGCCTGGAGAAGTGCAGTGAACTGAGTAGTAGCTTGCTCACTTGATCCTCTGATCTCCTTCCTCAGTAACTCATAGCCGCCCTCAAGAGCTCCTCTGAGTCTGCCGGCCTCTGCAGTGAGATCAGTGACCTCAATCGTAGACTCCTGAGGCTGAGGGTGTGCCAAATCGAAGACCTGCCCCTGTAACTCGAGAACTCTGCCAGTCAGTCTCAGTACAGTGTCCTCAAGCTGCTGAATCCTCATGGACTGATCTGCCATCATCTGATATACTGTGGAGATGTGGGGAGTCAAAGTCTGATCAGTAGAAGTAGCCCCTGGTACAAATGAAGTACTGCTCATCTGACTCGACATCAAAGAGACCATATGCTGTGCAATCCGCTCAATCTGATAATCGGACAGTGTGAACTCTGGCGGAGGTGCTCTGCTCTCTGGCTGATGCTCAGGTGTGGGTATCCTGGTAAACTCAGAAGGGCCAGCCTCTGGATCCGGAAAGAACTGTATATCTGGTGAAGCTGCCCTGAAGTCATGAACAGGAGATGATGGACCTTCTTCTTCTTCAGCTCTGACTCCTGCTGTATCCTCAGCTCTTTCTTCTGCTCTCTCTTCTGCTCTTTCTTCTGTTCTTTCCTCAGCTCCCCTGATCCAACCACCACCACTTTTTGTGAACCCCATTCGATGCAAGGTGTGTAGGTTAAAGGTATCAACATGAGACAGTTTGGTGGGAGCCTCCCCCTCACAACTAACTCCAAACCTTTTGAAAACTCTAGTCAGGGCCATACCATAAGGCAAATGTGCCTTAGATCTGTTCAGAGTCTCTCTCATGGCCTCTATCATAAGTGCTGGGAGGTTTAGGGGGGTTTCTGTGATAATGTGAAACATAATGCATATGTCCCTGCCTGACAGAAGATCGTGCCTACCACTCCTAGGGAAGAAAAGTTTTGTGACCATTTGATGTAAGATTCTCATTTCTATAGGTAAAATCTTGGCCTCTAGTTTATTCAAATTCCCTTGGTAGGTTCCTCCAAGTATAACACTTATACCTTCTTCTTTCACGGGGAGTTCCATGTATGCATAACCTTCACTAGGTAGGTGTAAAATCTCCCCTAAAATGACAGGATCTACACATATATCAATCCCTTTCACAGTTGAAGTCACTGACCCATTTCCATAAATAAGATTCTGATAAAACTCCCTAACAAGGTCAACAAAGGTGACTTCTTTGAGTGAACAGTAAAAGCTCCATCCCTGATTTTTGATCTTACTTGCTAAAGAAAATCCCTCACTTTCAAAGAACCGGAAGTCAATGTTTTTCTCGGTTTCTACTTTTCTATCTGAGAGAGGGTTCTTACTGGGGGTTTGAGAAGACTGTGAAGGACCTTGAACTGAAGCTGGAACGGGAGCAGAGGAGGACTG